>NC_079161.1:101368064-101672801 GCF_947563725.1 Argiope bruennichi
TTTTAACTGAATTTTCATAGACCTTTCTCTTCTTTTCTTTATTCATAGATATTCATAAATCTTTAGATAGATCTTTAAAAATGCATTCTTTTGTACAGCATGCGTTTGCTTGTTTTCTATCTTGAAGTCAGCCGGAAATCTTTTAGCTGAACCTCCGTAAATCTTTTACGAGTGTGGGATTCATTTAAGTTTCAATCACTTTAGGAGAGCCGAAAACCATCATTTTAGAAGATCACATAGCGGCTTTCTAAATTGCAAGTTTTATCTTCTCTTATTAATAATTTCTCTATCTATGTTGTGCATAGTATCTATGCATATCTATGTTGTGTGGTTTCTGCCTTTCCTACAGTGATTGCAAATCATATTGGAATATCGTTCTAGTCTCAGGGCAGTGTCTAAACAAATACAATTTATACAAAAAGAATGGTATGCAAGAAATCTACAAAATATTTAAACAATAAAGTGAAAATAAAATAACATTAGAAATAAGGTCATGTTTTTGGTTTCGAATGATCAAAAATTAAATTTTAAGACACTGGATATAAAAAAGATCACTTGATTTGAATTAGCAATAATTTAGGCCATACAATTTCCATTCCTAACGAAGAGTGATAAATAGTTCCACAATTTCTTGAATTATATTAATATAAATCATGAATAACATCAAACTATTTGAGATAATTTCCAAAATTAATTTCCTTCACTAAACCCTAAAACAGAACATTGCAAAATATACAATCCAAACGTATATTTTACTATTGTGTTGCATAAACTTCCTCATAACAAAGCTCCTAATGAATTGTTAGGTTTCTTGTTTTTTTTTCTCTGATCCACCGATTATTTTATTCGTCCGACTTGTTGGGTGCATTTTTCTTCCATTTCTCTCATTTTTAAGGTCACAGCAATCACTGGAATGGAGTCTTATAACACGGCATTAGGGTATTTTCTTACCATCCTGTATTTTTGCAATCTTGAGAAAAGAGATGCTAATGCTTCGCTCTTTTTTATTTCAAGTATGAGTATGATCTTTCAATACGAACGGCCGCCTCTGTTACAGACATAGATAGATCTGATGATTAAGAAACATAAATAGTTCGTCTCGAACAGCCTGAAGTGAAGAAATCTTAATAATTGTATAGAATATTCGAAGAGATATGCTGTAAATATGCGGTTTTTATACCAGTTTTTTAAAAATATTTTAATTTGTTATTTACTGATTGAATGATTAAAATACGCAAAATATTCCGAAAATATGTGTAAAAGTTGAAATTTTTTCCCGAATTTCATTATTAACAAATCATTTTTTGCAGTGAGACAAAAAATATATGAATATTAATGTTTCCGTCAAATACTTTCCAATATTTGTTTTTAGATTTAATACTTGTTTAAAATAAATAAATTTTGCCTTTCAATTTTCTTAATCATTATATTACCTTAATATTTAAATTTGTGTAGAAGAAATGTTTCACCAATTTTATTATTAACCAATAAGTTTTCTCAATGAAGCAAAAAAATAAATAAATATAAATGTTTTTCCTATATTTTCCAGTGTTTTTTATTAGATTAGATACTTATTTAAAATAAATAATTATTGCATTTCAGTTATCTTAAAATAATTTTAGTTATTGTCTGTGCTAATGGTTTTTGATTGTAATTTATGTTAAATATTATAAATTGGAGTTTCATCATATATTTATTTAATAAGCTCATTCCTGAAAGATGTAATGTCCTTCTGTTTAAAAAAAGGTTCTTTTTATAATCTACAATAAATTTTCTTAAAACTAAATAAATTTTGTCGGTGTATTTATATGCTATTTCAGCGGTCCCTTTGTATAATATTCAATTTGGTTCCGAATGAATTTCAGGATTACTCTTATTGGAATTTGATTACACAAGAGAGTACAAGTGAAATATCATGGTATTTTGTTTTTGTAGGATTCTTTAATAAAAACGAAGCAACGTTTGACTTTTAATATACCCATATAAAACTGGAGCGTATAGAAAAAACAGAAATGCCCTGAAATACGAATAATATCTGATTAAAAAGAACAGAATAAAAGAGGCTTAAACTGGAATAGATTCACATTCTTAACTCTTCTTTCTTTATAATCCTTATGCCACAAAAACAAAACATGCCTCATTATAAAATCATATTTTGTAATTTGAAATATTTAAATCTTACAATAAGACAATTTAATGATTTCTAAAAAGCACTTAAAGTTATCCTGTTCTAAATAAGTTCTTAATAATATGCTCTAGACTTTCACAATAAATTCATGATAGAAATACAAAACTAGAGTTTCAGACACACATTTATCTTTGGGTTGTTCTTTTCCGACTTGTGAAATATTTCTGATGGCATATTTTTCATAACAATAGCTTTCCAGACTTTCAATATTCCATCTAATTGCTTCTAAAATGTTTCAAAAATTTCATTATGACTTTAGAGAAAAGCAATGGATGAATATCAAAATAGAAGGATGCTTTTACTAGAAACAATATTATTTTCTCAAAAATCATAATGTTTTTTAAATTAAAAATCAAATAATGTTTTTCTCATATATTAGATATTTATATATATTCAGAATATTATATTATCATATTATATAATAAATACTATCATTATTCAGAATTATCTTATTATGTTTTGCTTTCAATATCATTCAAGATCTTTCTTTTTTACATTCATTTCATATAAATTTACCAAAATTAATTTTGAGTTAAAAGCGATTGTACAATATTCTGCTGATGATATTCGATAGCAAGTTCAACAACAAAACTTTAGAGTCAGAATTTCTACCAAAATGAAAATACGTCTAAAAGTTCACTCATTACATTGCCAATATAATTTCCATTAGTAACATTTAATAAATCATAACTACCTTTGTCATTTTTCTACCAACTGACTGTAAAATCTATTATCATCTTTATTTTCCAGATAACTTTAGTTACGTTAATCAATTTTCTATTTACTAATTATACTTCAAATTCAAGCTTTTTGATGCTAGTTTTGCCCTCAATGAATGTATCGCTGCTAATTATAACGAAACATGCCTACTTCAGTAAGTAATTTTGTTCTTATGTCGAGTGGGAGACGAAAATTTAAAACTTATGGCCTTTATTTGATACCTGTATGATGGGATTTAGTAGTTTGGAGAATTTTTCCTTGAATTTGTATTACTTTAACACTTAGCCTTGCATTGATTTTGTATTTTGCTCCCACGACGCAAATAATAATATTATCAAAAACCTTTCATTCTTTCCATTCTCGTACTCCATGTCATTATGACAATTTCTCATGATTGTCCTGGAACCTACAGAATTTTCTATAGGATTCTATTCAAAAGAGGAATAAAAAATAATTTTTGATCAAATGTAATAGTTAAATGTCCGATTCTTTTACCACTTAAACGAATTATTGAAAGCTTTTGATACCACTTTTATAAAACTTGATAGTTTTTAGTTTTTTGTTATTGAAATTCAAAATGTAACTGTTGGTCAAAATTCTGGTAGAATCCCTAGAGGAAAACTGCCTATTGCAGTGGTTCTCATGACACGACTTTCAGAAACTTTCTGCACATTATCACCGATCATGGTCGTCCCTAAAACACGAAAGTACCCTTCGCTTAAATGTTTCTGCTCATATAAATACACTTAATCATGTTAAATTTCTTCACAAAAGAACTAGAATTACTTGACTGGATTTTAGATGGCATGGAATATGTTATAGGAAATCTAAAATACCTCGGATTAATTAATAAACGGACCACTTAGCTCAAAGGGATGAGTGGGAGCTTGGCTGAAAGTTTCAATCCATTCCCTATAAATTTTAATGTTGAAGAAAAATGAAGCCAGATGAGTGACTCATTAAGGGAAACAACTCAACTCAAATCGTCTCAAAATGCGTTTGTTTAATAAATCACACTTATAAAATGGTCATATAAGCGTATCTTAATTTTAAATAAATCATTAGCATGTCGTTATTTTAATCTAAAAAATGCCTTGATTGGTCTGTTTTCACCTATAAAAATTCGATACAAATTTTATCTAATGCATGTTATGGCAAAGGCAATGAATTAACTGTTGATCATTCGTAATCACCGATATTTTTATTGGTGATTATGCTTCATCATCGGGAAATATACAAAATTGCAGAGTATTCACACTTGTAATGATTCTGTCAAATAAATATATTTTATTTTAGAAATGTATTTTATACCAGAAATCCACATCTTGGAGTTTGGTGTGTAAACATAATTTGGTCAAATTCTATATGGGCCCACCTCTTGGTGACTTATTTGAAATCTTGCCAAGTTGACTACTAAATGAATATTTGTTATTATTATTATAATAATAGAAGGCCAGAAATAATAATAAATATAATAAAAAATAAATAAATAAAACAAATATAATAAAAAATAAATAAATAAAACAAATATAATAAAAAATAAAATAAATAAAATAAAAACAATCCGTCTAGGTTGATCATTTATTTATGAAATTAAAATAAATAATAATAAAATAAAATAATAAATAATTAAAAATAAGAATAAAAAATTAAATAAAATAAAATAAATAAAATATAAAATAAATAAATTAAAAATAAATAAAGAAATCCCTCTAGGGTGCCACATTGGCGACGTTATCGCCACTCGTTTGGCGAGAATTCAAAAAGAAGCCACCCATAATTTTCCTTTAAATAATGGAAATCTGTTAGGAATTTTTTGCCTTTACATAACCATTTTGTAATTAGAATATTATATGCCTCAAGAATATTATTTTTATTCAAAGAGAGAACAATTTGTTTTGGAAACCATTCGTATCGTTTGCCTCAATGGCTACTGGTATGAAACTGCTACTTGTATAAACGTTTTTCTAAATGAATATACTAAGTTACAACTTTTAGTTCTGATATTATTTGAGTTCATTCACTATACTTCCGTCAGTAGTAGTTGTTGTTGTTGTTTATGGTATTTAGTGGCGCAAGGGCCATATTTGGCCATGCTGCGCCAACTTCCGTCAGTAATGGATAGTCCATGTTTCATGTCATCGAAAGATTGCCCAGAGCATATTGACGCAGTGTATAACTATTATGCGACCTTTTATGAAAATAAAAGATTCATATGAGACACTTCCGTGTATCATAAATGAAAAGAATTTTTAAAATTCAGGTATTCTCTCCTCTATTTGAGCAGATGTTTTTTCTTGAATATTATAGTTGTCTTATTAGAAAACCAAGACATTTCAGCACAAAAAGATGTAATGATTGTCTTGAAAGTACACTTCAAAATTTTTGGTTTATAAAAACGTATTATACTTCAAAAATAAATAATGTACTGAAGGGCATTTAGAAGAGACAACACGGTATCATTTGAACAATCAGTTGCTAGTTTATTGTCTTCCACGTGCATAATTATAATAGCATAAAATAGGTACATAGTTATTTTCAGCTCCTAATATAGAAAATTCAGCATTTCATGAGGAGTATCTCCAAATTTCAAGAAATTACTTTGCATATTCTTCTTAAATATTAAATATTATTTATCTTCGTATTGAATAAAATATTATTTTCTGGGCACCGATATTATATTCTATAAAACGATTCGCAATTCAATACAGCCAAGCATTATATGAAAACATGGAGTCAAAATAGAAAATATTTTGAAAATATCATTCGGATTTACATTGAATAAAAATTTTACAACTTCCTGAGAAATTTCTATCTGAATAAAACTATAATATATAAAAGAAGACTGAAATCCTTTAGAAATCTCTTGCAACTATCTACATATGTAGTGAAAAGGTGTTAACTTTCATAAAACAATTTTTGAAGGTTATTTCTGACTAGAGACATCCCTTAAGAGATGTTTTGAGATAAAAAGCAAAATATAAGGATGAGACTTTAAGCTACATAGAGGAGTTTTGTCTTGAATTCCTTGTAAAATTTTCTTAACATGTCTTTGAACAAATGCATGGAGTCCAACAAATCCGCATATCTTTAGAAAATCATAACATCATCTTTTCATACGATGAAGATGACTTTAATTATAGAATATTGTTTTAAAGTGACACATAGTTCTTTTGTTGAGAAGTAAGCTCATAAGATTATATACCCAGTTTTAAAACGAATCAATCCTCGTATCTATCATCTATGAATATAATACTCGACTGATGACGTGTGTGCTGTGAAAAGTATTATTTAAAATTTAGATATGTTTTCGTTGAAATTTCTGTGTTTTAGATTATTTAATCAACTTGCCTTTACATTGTCTAGATTTTATAGTAGAATTATTTAAAGGTCCCGTTTTAAAGCAATACTAGGGCTATTCTAGCACGGACCTAGTAATTTTTAGCCTTAGTCAAATGACGAGGATGATACCTGAGCTGGTACTCCATCTGTATACTTCCATGCCACACCAGCGTTGGACTTTTGGTTTAACGGATTTAACATGCATAAGACATGCTTACACGACGGTTCTTCGATGGAATCAGGTTTCGAACCTGAAGCCCTCCAGTTCCGAACCAAAACCATGCCACCAGACTACTGCGGCTCCCGTATTTTTGGTAGATTCTAGGTACAACAAAATGGACTGGAATTATTATTTCTCCTCCAATAATAATGCAATTAATATTAAAAAAATTACATTTTCATATTTGAAAGAAATTTTGTAACCATTTCAAAATCTCCAGTGCTGTTCGTTTGGAGAGACGACAGCATTTCTACGATTCTATCACACTAAGGGGACGAGGAATGACGTGCTCATTTCCAGAATATAGTTTATTGTTAAATATAAACATCTCCTTATTTCTTCTTTCCTCACCCCCATTTTGTCGAATTCAATCCATCCTAACGAAAGCGCAAAAAATAGGAGGGTTTTAGAATCCGTTGGCAAACAATATCATTTTAGATTATGATTAAATATAACACAATAGCCTTGAAACTATGGATTATTTCATTTTTGCAAATACTTCTTAAAAATGCTTTCGAAAGCGTATAAGTCTTAATTTTATGAGTTTGTAATATCGCTTAACATTATTATGGAAAATGTCATAATCAGAAGATTGTTTAAAAGGTAATATATATAAGAATAAAATAAGAACGAAAAGCTGCATTTCACTCAGTTTTAAGAATAAATTTGTTTCAACAATAAATTTTAAACGAAAATATTCTAATTTTTCCTAGAAATGATGTAAAATAATCTGCAGTAACAAAAATTGTGGGATGAAAATTTAACATTAAATTTATGAAAATCCATTCAAAGTTATTTACGTTCATTGTGTCATTTATCTTTTGCAATAAGCATAAATAATGGCATATATTTCAAGAATTAATATGCCAAAACTATTTATCATTTAACTCTGCATATCTGTATTTCATATTTTCCACATTCTATTCAATTGCGTAAATTCGAAGAATTTAACAGTAAGGAATTTTCAGATGAACTTTTTATTATTTTTGTCATTTACTTCTAAATCGAAATAATTCATTGATACATATATTTCACTCATTCTATGTAAAGGAGGGAAACATTAGTAATTTTCTTCTGTTGGAGAATAATATTAATATTAGAGTGCAAGAAAATAATATCTTAATGCTGTGTCATAAGACGCGTTTTCTCTGATTACTAAAAGGCCTTGAATAAGAAAAAAATAAGATAGAAACA
This sequence comes from Argiope bruennichi, assembly GCF_947563725.1. NCBI lineage: Eukaryota > Metazoa > Arthropoda > Arachnida > Araneae > Araneidae > Argiope > Argiope bruennichi. Next base: position 101,375,729 of record NC_079161.1, read on the forward strand.
GAAAACGGAGATAGCAAATCTATCAAAGAGGATATCCGATGGAGTGGATTTGTCTAAGTTCAGATTGAATTGTTGGTTAAGCAGAAACACATCAAAAGGAGCGATAAACAATTTTCGCTCAGACAGCAATAGTGCATTATGACAAGAAATCTATCTTTTACAAATGCATGAAAATATATAAGGGTTTTTTTTTATTTTTACCTACAATAAAACAGATTTTTTTTCTTTTATTGACAAAAGATTTGCATGGCAATCTATTATGGTAAACTGTACATACAATTTACTTTCATGCATCTAATATCGTGCAACTTTTATGCATTATACTTATTACAAACAGATTTACCTTTGAATATGTAGTTATTAAATCAAGTAAAAAGAAATATTTTTCTCAGTTCTAAAATACTGCAATAATTTATTAGAAGAATTAAAAGAATAATTTTACGATCATTTTTAAATCCAAGGATATGCACAAATTTTTGCTGTACAATCTTCAAACTAAATGTTATCAGAGAACAATTGGGCGCCTTTCTTTAATCGTTTCTATTTTCCATCAGCTTTGATGATTTTGAAAACTGTTGAAAACATATGATGAAATTATTTATCTATGATTACATTCATAGATCCCATTAACACTCACATTATTCGAGAAATTTTCCATTTAAACTGTTTTTGATAATATTTTCTTATTACAAAAACATTATGTTTTATGTAACTAAATCATTAATGCAATGATCAGAACATTTTTAATTACATTTCAGACAACTGTTTTAAGGTAGTTGTCAATTATGTTCATACCGGATAGCTTGATAATCTAGCAACCCAAGAAGTATGGAAGCGTTTATTTAAACTTACATGGAATTAATTCAAATACAATATATATATATATATATATATATATATATATATATATATATATATATATATATATATATATATATATATATATATATATATATATATATATATATATATATTCTGAAATTCCTATATCTAATGATAGAACTTTGCTGCCATCAATTTGCAGTGTTTTCTGCATCAAGATTGTAAGCAATTGGAGGCTATTATCGATAGATTATTCGAAATCCATAAAATGCGAGTGAGTTCCTCAAAGCATGATTATATCTCATTTGTCGTACATAAAAATCTATTCTTAGCTGAATTTCAAGAATCTTTATCAGCAGATGTTTATTCCGTTTTACAAACTTACCTTAACAAAATTATTTCATTAGTTCTTAATTCAGTTTCTTCCTACATCAGCAGCCATTTCATAATACTGAAACACCTCAAATATGTATATCAGAAATAGACATTCATACCGATTTTTTTCTTTTTCATCAACTCATTCATTCATATCCCATTCAATTAACAGTTTACCCAAGACGAACCATTCTCCCTCAACTTCAAATCCATCCATCCCCGCGACGGAGGCTTTCGTCCCCACAAAACACAAACCGACTAATCCCTGGGCGAAGAGGGGATGCATTAGTGATTTTCTTTTCTTCCCAGGGTCGCATTAATATTAGAAGCGAGAAAATAACATCTTGATGCCGTGTCATAAGATGCACTTCTAGTGATTGCGGAAATCTTTAAAAAAAAGAAAGAAAGCGCGCCCATTAAATCCTAGGAATAAGAAAGATAGGGAAAGATTTCGTTCCGTCTGATCCGGGTTGTAGAAGCACATATTATGACAGGAAAAGCTTCCGCGTAAAGCAATTTTATTTTTACTAATGCATCACTATTCATAGAATAATAAGAATTTTAGGGTAATTAGGGCAATTTTTGCACTTGTCTGTTTCAGGGATTTTGAAGAAAATTATATTACAGCTGAATGAATAGGTAATATAAATTTTTTTAAATAAATGTGACTCAGAAATATAATATTCGATGACTGTTTGATTTTTAATTGTTAATTGTCAGTTTTATATTTTTGTTAAAGTTTGATATGATTATATAAGAAAATACTGATTTTTATTTTCCCATCTATTGATGCTATAGATCACATAGATCCTAATATGAAAGAAAAGCATTTAAGTGGTTGAGTTATTTTTAGCATTGACATAAAACTAATTTAAAAGAAATGGTGCAATTTTATTCATTAAAATTAAGAACGCGTTTCCTATCCTTTAACATTACTATTATCTTATTTTTGTACTGTCTGAATTTATAAGTTTACATTGATTTTTTTTTGTCTTTCATCTAAAAAGAAAAATTCTAATTTGAAATGAAATGATAGCATTGACATATAAAAAAAAAATTTTAATTTTCATTCAGCAGAAGAATGGCGATTTTATCATAAGATTCTTTTTCAGATGTAATATTTTAATCCTTTACAGATATGACTAAAAATAGACAAAATATGCCACAAAATTATCCAAAATAACAGTAAAAGGAACAGTAAAAACAGGAATATGTCGTTTACTATATGACATTATTATATTCCCAACAAATAATAATTTTTTTTCTCTTCTGCCCTATGGAAATTTTTGGAATGCAGTTAAATTTATTATTACACTGCAAAGTTAGAGAAAAGCGTAATAAAAATAGCCAAAACATTCTTCATACTTCTCATAAATTATGGAAATATTTGGATAAACACGAGCCGTGAAATTTATAAACTATGAATAGTATTATATAGGCAGCTATATCTTCGTTTGCGTCTACAACAATTACCACCTGAAAGTGATTTAAAATGCAATTTTTTGTGGTATCGAGAGATTGTTATGAGAAATTAATCTCTATGTTTTTGCTTTTTTACTATATTTAAAAATCATTTAAACGTTTATCTACAAATTGTTTTAGAATTACTTTTTATTTTTATTCGAATAATTTTTTCTTGGGAATGAATTATAAATCTCATTAATTTCTTGGATTTTTTTGTTCTTTCTGTTCTTTTGCTCTTTTTTGTTTTGTTCTTTTTTTCATAATTTTAAATAATTGTATAGATATTTGTAAATTAATTTAATAAAAATAGATTTACTTTGCTTAGAAGCAAGTCCGTCAAGAAAAAAATGCACTTTTTTGTGAAAAAAATATTATTGCTGTCATTAAGAAAAAATTATATACATGGTATGAAGAGAGACAAATCAAATATAAAAGACTCGCACTCTATGATGCTTCGGAAAACCGGTTTGAATCTCCTATAATTTTCTTTTAGAGAGAATAGATGATTTAATTTTGAATTATTATCAGATTGTGCGAAGGCTTAGAAAATTGGTCAAGACAACACGTTCCCTGAAACTCAGAATTTTTTTAACAATGACATGCCGCAATGGTGGGATTTCCGTTTCATTGTTGGAGTGCTTCAGATGTGGAACTAGGTTCTGCAAAATTTCTATGGGAATGCTGGTCTGATGCACGTAAAATCTGATGTTGATGATGAAGAACGGATACGCCATGCCATGTAATCATCCGTATATGCTCTATTAATTGATAAAAATTGAGTTAAAAAATGTAACTTGATAGACCATGTATTTCATGAACGCAATGGATGAATTTTCACACTATACTGTGGTTCAAATATATTTACATACCGAGACAATTACCAACAATTTAACCCTTCACTGGGAACGTGTGGACTTGTGAGACCGCCAGCGATGGGTTTTCTGTCACCCCTATTCTATTTTTAGCTCAATTGAATGGATTGACCCTGTAAGCGTCCTGTTTTGCGACCTTCAATACACGTGCACTTTTTCAACCGATTTCAGCAGATGGTTTTTAAAATAATTCAGTTATATCTTCGAGCGCGGTCTCTAAGACCGCATCTCCCTGTTAGTGTCTCAGTGATAAACAAGGCTTAGCAGATGGCGCTAAAACTTGGGTTCTGAAATATCATCCAGTTTACTTATGCTATTATGAAGCAGTGCTCTAGACACTTTTAAATGAAGCAGAAAGTGATTTTAGTGATAAGGATAATTGTACAGAAGAGTTTTTCGATGAAAGTTCGCATTCAACTGATTTTGATATGTATGTTCAAACATAATTAATTTTTCTAGTGATAATGTATTTTAAAAAATTTATAAAATATATTAATATATCAAGATATATATATACAGAATTTATAGGTTGATTTTTATACTAGTTCTTAACCTATATGTTTAAAATGCAACTAGAAAACCGTGCTGTGAAAGTCACACGAGCAGATAAAAAAAGGGCCAATTTTACCTATTGTCATTTTTTTTATTTTTAATATAATTGTTGAATTTTACATTATATTGTCTTCCATATACCTTCATATACTGTAAAAAGAAATATGATTTAAAAAGTAAAAAAGTAATATGCTTTTTCAAGAATATTATTTATTATACCATGTAATTTGAAAAGAAAATGTATGTTCCCCCGCATTTACTTTTTTCTATGATAAAACATTTTGAAAAATTTCTAAAACATATTTATATATCAAGAAAAATATCTGCAAAATATATTGGCAATTTTTCATACTAATACATTCATTAGAAAATTTAATCTGAGTGTAAATGAAATGCGATCTCGAAGACCGCACCTCCCCAGTTAAGTCCTAAAATTTCACTTCCCCAGTTAAGGGTTAATGAATATTTCGAGAGCAAATTTTGAATGGTTCTGTGGAGAAAACTATATTTGTAACAAACTCCATTTTGTTTTAGCATCAAAATTCCAGAACAATGGCGTGCTCCAACAATCTTGGAAACAGTTGGATTCCCGAACTTATAGTTACGAATCTGTAACATTACTTCCATGCGTAGCTAATCTCGTTGCGGGGAATACAGATTTATTGATCGCTCAAATGTATGCAGAAAGAAGCCGAAACTAGGGATTGCAATACCGGACCAAAATTTCAATACCGGTATTCGGTATTTTTTAGATCTTAGTACCGGGATACCGGTTTTAATACCGGTATTAGAAATTTTAGAAAAAGAAAGAAAACACAGGTGTTTCTTTGTTTTATTTGCCAGTTTTGTTAAAGAGTGTAAATATCACAAAAAATAATTTGTAACTTATAAATTATAACAGTATATTATCACAAATAAGTAGAGAAACATCTTATTTATTTAAATCACAGAAAAAGTGTAAATATCACTATTCAGTCTGTGGTACTATTACAAATTTTTGAAATGTGATCTAAAAAAACGTAATGCATTCATTGTACTGTCATTAAGCCGGAAAAGTAATTTTGTGTATAAATGACCAGCTGTATAAAACGATTTTCGGCATCTACGCTAGTTGGTGGTACTGTTAGCAATGCGCGATATATTTTTTCCAAATATTTACCTCTAAATCCCTCATCTTCAAATAAATCAATTTCTCATCGGATGATTTAGGATATAGCTGATTTCTGTATTGTATTCTGGTTCGTTGAAATTTTTTTATTTATCGCTAATTCTAATTTTTGTTCAAGAGACAATTCCTTTTCACTATCGACAGTAGTGACATCATAATCTTCGATAATTGAACCGAATTCTTCTGAATGTAGATGGGTTTGTGGGTAAAAAATTTTAAGAAAATTTACTCTCAACTTAATCAGATTTGAGTTGGTTATTTTATTTTCTTCTTTTTCATTTTCATTTGTAAAATCATTATAATTACGCAAATACCATAAGACATTTTCTATTTCGGTATACCTTTCTTCTGTGCGATTTTTCAATACAATATATAATTCTTCAGATAGCGATGTATGCTGTTCTTTCAGTGACTGCAACATGAAATTTATTGTTGCATTAGCTGTTAATAAATTAGAATCTCTCCGACATAATGCCTCAATAGTCAGTTTTATTGAAAGTGCATTATAGTTCTGGATATTAAGTCGAATTCACTATCTGAAAAATTAATTTACAGGTTTAAGTCGATTATTGCTTTTTGGATTGGATTTCTCAGTTTCAAAAATCGTTCCATCATTAGGAGTAAACTGTTCCAACGTGTTTTAGAATCTAATATTAACATATATTCTGTTTTATTTCAGTATATATTTTAGTAATATATCCTTTTTATAGGGGAACGTTTAAATATCTTAACAATTTTTCGAACTTTATAAATTATAGGAAGAAATTCTTGATAGGTTAATATTTCATCCTCATTAGCAATATTTTCTTCAACAATTGCATCGTCATTATCTTCATTTTCAATATCACTCTCACTCTTACTCTCTTCAAAGTTGGAATCCGAAGTTTCTATATCCACAGTATTTGGATAGTTCTGTTCTTTATTTTTTTTGGTATAATACATCTATTACTCCTAATTGAATTCCATGTGAATAGCTCAATTGCTGATTTGCATCAATCAACTTTCCAACTTTTTTCATAACTATTGCTCCATCAAGTCGTTATGGGTACAATATCTTCTTTCAGGGATAATCCATGTTTCAGATTTAAGCAATTAATTAAGCCATTCATTAGCTAATTAATTTCGCCCATTAGGGTGACATAAAAATAAAAACGTATACCATTTTGCTATAATCGCGATCCCTGAACATATAGTGGTGACAATTTTAAAAATTTCTAGTAAATACCGAAAAACCGGTATTTAAACTTGTGAATACCGGTATTTCAAAATTGTACAAATGGCTCAAAATACCGGTATTCGGTATCCCGGTATACCGGTATTGCAATCCCTAGCCGAGACGTAATGACGAGTGAGGCGATATTGGCAAAATAAATGAAGGATCCCAATATTTTTGCTGGATTCAAGTTCAAGCGTTTGTTCAAGAATCTTCGATGATCTGTCAAGGGAAAAATAAACGAGGAAAGACTAAAGGAGTCGACAGAAGTCTGTAATCGAAAGAATTCTCTCTTTGGAGTGTTTTTCTCCAAAGAGTTCTTTCTTAGCACTTTATGCTGTTGTTTTATAACAATTTCCTATACTTGTTAATTGATTTCTACAAACGACGTTTTTTGTACTCTTTGTCTGTGGTTTGTTACCTATATTTCAGTAGAATAAACGTAATTTGGTCTTTTCATATAACATCAACAGTAGAATTTAGCGCAACAATATGCATGTAGTATATATATCTTAGTTCGCAGGATAAATTCGGTATATATTCAGCGAAGAAAGTGCTTTTAAAATACATAATACTATAGGATTCAAATCAGAAATATCCTCTTTTATACTTGACATTTATAAAACCTTTTGAAATTCTGAAAGTTTTTTTCCCCTTTTTGATAGCAGTACATTTTAATTTACAGAAGTGTATAAATAAATGCAGAAGTCGACATATAAATAAAAGTGTAAATGAAATTATATACAGAATATAGAAAATGTATAAATAAACTCATAAATTATGTATTTTCAAAATTAAAATTTTTTGTCATTATCAAACCATAAATAATGAAGTAATATTTTGAATTCTTCATTTTATTTATAGCTGAATAATTAGCATGTAAACTGTTTCATTGTGTGAGCTTTTCATCTCAACCGCACTATTTCAGTTTGATAAGAATACCTGCCCACCACAATGTCCACAACTTTATACACTCTCCAATCCAACACTTTCTACCATTATCGCGTTAGAAAAAAACGCGTGCGTAAGAACAACCTCAAGTACAATTATTGTATTAGAAATATTATTTTTTGTATCACTTACGAGGTACCACTGATTATAATTATTTTATTTCGAGGCACCACTAATTATAATTGTATTATTTTATTCTATTTATTTATTTTATTATTTATTTATAATTTTTCTGATTATAATTTTTTTATATATATATTTTATTTCGATTATTTTATTTTATTTTATTATTATAATTATTTTATATAATATAATTATATTATTATAATTATTTTATTTTTCATTTATTTATTATTTTTTTTATTTTTTATATTCGGTAAAGTTGTCTGTTACAATACATTCAGATATAACAAATGATACACTTTAATATACTTTACGTTCTAGGAAATATATTACGCAAATAGCTTCCTTTGAGCAGTAATGTTTATTTTATTTCAATAAACTTGATTTATTTTGAAGAAACTGGAAACTATTTCCCGCGGAAAAGTTGGAAAATAAATAAAAGACCACAAGAATAACTTTTGCTATATTATTTTGCATAAGAATGGGTCAATATTTGCCATAACTAAAATACTCGTTTTGTATACATTTGTAACTACTTAGTAAATGCGGCGAATTTTCTAATTTATCTGCATTTTTATACATTTCCTTTCCTCTTGTATGTTTATATTTAAATAAATTATAGTTGCTACATACAGTTGGATATTGCATGAAAGGAGATTGGATTATTTCTCTCATGTTTCAAATAATTTGTGACTGAATAAATAACAGATGAATCAAATGATATTTCTGTAAACATATACGGAATCAAAGAAGAAAGTAAAATGTCACCGATTTTAAAGAATTGCTAAGATATAATATTTGTTTGAATTTTCTTCCACATTGTTTAGCTAACGCTTTTGGAAAAATTCCAACGTTAAAACTATTGGTTTTGGCATCTTTACTAGTATTGTAGAAGTTGAAACTATGTTAAACAATTCTTTATAGCAATGAATGCATAAGGCATAATGCGTCATTGAAACGGGAAGAAAAAAAATAGAATTTGTTTGTCAACGACAAGAACATAGATATATTAAACAGTATCCGCCTTTGATGACCGGCTGGAATAATGCTCTTAAAATTCTCAATTTACTGCTTATAAAATGAACACAATAAACATTGTTCTCGATTGATAATTAAATATTGTGATTTCGAGATTTCAAAAATATCTCTCTTTACCTGAAATGCATTGCTTATATGCTGAAAAGTAATGACTTAGTGTTGCTTATTATTCATTGAAAGAACAATATTACTTTTATTTTTTGAAAAGAATTATTCTTGAGAGTATTTTGAAAGCGGTTTCTTATGTCAAAACCGTTTTTCAAAGAAACGATAATTTCTTTGGTATAAAATATTTCGCAATAAAATAATGTTTAACTTATTTTAATGATAATAACTCCAAACGAAATTCACTCGATTATTATTTGTTTAAATTTTTAAAAATATTTAGGATTAAAAACACGATGATCTTTCAATTTTTAGAATAAAATTTAAATAAAATACAAAATACCTTTATTTTCCTATTCAGTTCACGGAAACAAAGTTCTAAAATTATCTTATTAATGCAATCTTAATTGAAATAGAGTTCAGAATGTTTCAAGATTCTATCTTTATTTAATAATCTTGTATGCGAAAATCTTCTACTCACTAGTAGAATTTAAAATGAATGACGTAAATTGAATTGTTTTCCAAGCAATTAATATTTTTTTTCTTATTATGGTGAATTTCTAAAAATAAATATTTTAAATTCATCTGAGAATGCGTGTCCTTTCTGCGAAGTATTATGAAAAATACCTCTAAATGTGAACTGAAATTCAATTCAATATCTTTTGAGATCTTTATCTTTCAATAATCTTTAATAATCAATAATCTTTCTTCTTTATCTTTCAATATCTTTATTTTATTTCTTTAAGAAATTTTGTTTTATCTTTAAGTAAGATGTATTATGTTTATTGAATAAGAATAGAAAATAGAAATTACTTGATGACTGAAGTTGTATATATATATATATATATATAATAATATTTAAAACTCTTAATTTAATCCAAATTAATTTCCAAAACTTTATCTTAATTTTGCCCATAGTAATTTCATTCTCTTATTTCCTGATACAATTCCCCTTTCTGTTTAATTAATTTAACTGAAGCTGTGTAAAAATTACTGCGCCATCATTCTACGTCTTAAGTGAAAGTGAAAGTGTTTTGTTTGATATTTTTGAATTTTGCGATTATTATTATTATCATTTCCAAATGATGTATTTGAAATACATGAATCTTGCATTTGTTTACATTTCCAAAAGTTTTATATGAAACCATTCAATCTTACAAGTATTATTTTCATATCCAAGATTTTCATTTGATATTTTTGAATCTTATATTTATGGTTTTAGTTCCAAGTATTTAATATAAAATATTTCAATTTTGAAAGTATTATTTTCATATTCAAGTTTTTTTTTACCTGAAATTTTCAATCTTGTGTTTTTATTGACGGCCAAAATACTTTACTTAAAATTATAAATATACTGTAATTTCATTTGGGTGAAATCATAAGAATATTGATATTATATTTAATTTATAATTTAATAATTCTGTTGAGTCATACATCCTAACATTTAAGAATTAAATACCCAAATATATCATAGACTGTTTTCAATAAATTAAATTCAATAGCTGAGTTTCTATAGAAAAATGGTCAAAATAACTCTGTGGAAATATCTAATTTAAATTTTAATGTTTTGTCATTATTGCTGATTATTAAGGTTTTTATATTCTATTTTCAGGAATAGAATTCTTGGTCATTTTTGCTTCTAATATAAAATTATGAATGGGATTTCTGTATTAATGTTTGCATAATGGCAAAGGAAGGCAAAGGAAACTTAGGTGTCACTTTTCAAACAAACAATATATATATATATATATATATATATATATATATATATATATATATATATATATATATATATATATATATATATATATATATATATATATATATATATATATATATATATATATATATATATATATATATATATATATATATATATTGAACTCAAACTGAAATGAATCGCGTCTGTAGTCCAATTAACGGAGGCAGTTGTGATACGAGTCGTCGAGAGAAGAGCGAAGCAACGACATAAAATTTGGATTAATCCATCGAAATGCCAGCGTTGTGTGGAGTCTAAGCTATTGCTGAAATGAGCTGTGTACCGAGTCCTGTTGTTTATTGTAGTAGCAGCATCAATTCATGTGAGGAGTAGCCAGTCCATTCGTGTAGTAGTGTTGGCAGCTGGATACAGCAATAGTGAGGAGACAGGAGACAGTGGAGAATTTCAGCCGTTTGGAGAGACCGTAGAGCGAAGGCCGCTTTGTTTCCTATGGCTGTTAATACTATCGTTTACGACTTGTAAAATACTGTTTGTTGTAGTGTGCTGCTGAGTGTTGCCTGTCTTCGTCTCAGCTGATTGTATTTTCACACCAAACATCCACAAGAGCATATATATATGTGTATATATATATATATATATATATATATATATATATATACGATATATATATATATATATATATATATATATATATATATATATATGTTGTGTTAATAGTTGTACTCCCTTTTCTTGAATCGGAAAAATAATTTGTTAATGAATTATATAAAAATGAAACAAAATAATTTAGACTGTCACAAACTGAAAAAAAAGACATTATTCTAATAAAAATACTCTATATTTTAATGCACAAGTAAGGGTGCTATGTTGAACTATTTTTCTGATTTTATTATATGCTGATTTTTCCAATAACAGATATTGAATTGTTTGCATTATGATTTGCATTTTTTATTTGATTTATTTTCAAATATAGAATTGAATCTAAATATAGAAAAACATCCTCATAGTAAATTCATTCTTATTCCGATTTTCATTAATTTCAAACCACTTCATAAAATCTAAAGCAAAAGAGAAAAAAAAATCTTTAATATTTCTTATTTTTAAATGTAATGTTAAATGTAATCATTTATATATTAAATTTTTATATTTTTAGTAAATATTAGTTAGCATTTAACTGTAAATTAAATAAATAATAAACTATAAAAAATAAATTAACCATGAAATTTTTAATTACATTTAATGATAACTGCATTAAAATGTCTTTCCCTGTACCAAAAGAATCGTTATTGTTTTTTGAAAGTGCCTCAATGATGAATATTTTAGCTTTTAAGCACTTGTTTGCACTTGTTGCTTTCTTGCAAAATACGCATCTATTCCAAGGACGTGTTGGCTGAAAAACGGGACCACACTTCCATATAAAAGAAATTGATTCATGGACTCAGTCTGTTATGATAGAGCAAATTGGACTAAAAGTTTCTGTATATATCAAACAAAGAAAGCATTTCATGTATACTGTGTCAAAAAATTATTGAATACTTTGCATAATACTGTAAGACTTAACCAAATAATTTAGAAACAAAATTTCACTTGCATTAGGTCCACGAAAGTTAATAAATCTAACCATGAAAATATTTGATTACAATTAATAAGGCCATGCAAAATTACATTTCTCACCATATTCTTGAAAGTACCTAAAGATTTTTGAATTGATTTCTTTTAATTTCGCTGCTTCAATCCCACCACATCATTAAAATGAGAAATGCACACAGTCTTTTACATAAACCCAAAGTAATAACATCCAAATGAGTTAAATTTGAAAATCTAATTACACAACTAGCACCTGGAATCATTTTTATACAATCAGTACAGATCTGCCATCGTCTTTCGGATACTGAGAGTAAAAAGGCTGTACAATGAGCCATATAAGCCTTATTAACATTTGTTCCCGTGGTCAATGCCTCGTCTTGCCTGCGGTAGTACTTGGATTATCGTAGCCAATCGGAATCCGACAAGTAGTGCTGTTCCGATAGTGTGCGCAACTTCATAGACTGGAATGAATTATTTCTCATCCACCAAGACTCAGTGATGCGTTGCATAGGAAGAAAAGAATACTTCATTTTTAATTTTAATTGAAGATGTATCACATATGATCAACGAGCTTAGGTAATATGAGATTGGATAAGAACGTAAATATTGAAAAATAAAATCATAATGCAGAAATTAAAGAAAATGATGTATGTTGACTAAAAAAAATTATATCACGTTACAACACACTTTTTTATGAATACGGAATTTGGCTTCAAAATAAATGTTAATATATTACTTTACTTCATAGGGCATTTATTGAGACATTTTGATTATAATATCGCAAATATCCAGAATGTTATTATGATTTTCAAAGAAAAAGCAACATTATAGAATTCAAGCATTCATAATTAACTTCTTTTAAATGTAGATGATGAACTTTAACGTACTAAATTATTTCCTACATGATATTGAAGATAAAGTTAATTTTTAGATAGATACTAACAGTTTTGGGAGCATATATATATATATATATATATATATATATATATATATATATATATATATATATATATATATATATTAATTTTAATGATAGTTTTGAGAAAACTACAGAATGTTAGTATTTCTTAATGAATTTATATAATATTAGTTATTATTAAGTAAACGTTCTAATTCTTGTGATAAAATTATGTTGAAGATTCTATCATTTCTGCCATCAAATAAAGAATTATTTCTTTTGCTGGGAATGACCAAACACTTTTCGGAAAGATTCGAGTTCTGGCAACTCATTATGAATTTGTTGGAATAAGCTAATATTATATTTTTTCTATCACGATTTTCACTATGCACTTATACATGAATTTTATCTCAATGTACTTGTTGTGTTAAGAAAATGAATTTTTCGAAAGTATCACTGCACAAAATAGTTCCACAAAGCAAGAAAATGTTTAAGCATCCTTTTCCAATACAGTACATTGAAAAATCATCACAAAATAGCATATTTTCTACGATTCACATCGAAACTTCTGAGACAAAGATTTAAAAATGAGCATTGACATGAAAGTTTCATAATTTACTCTGCAAATGGTTGGGAAAATTAAAGTCTACTGAAGAAAGAAAGCAAATACAACAATAAGGAATTTAAAATAGCATGTACAAATGTTATATTTTCGAGTAACAAAATTGTTAACATTTTCCGTGATTACAGAATTGGTTACTATTATATAAAGAAGGCATATGATAATTTTATTTAACATAATGTGAAAGCCCAAAAAATATTCTCATAATTTCTGTTTTCAAATTTTTATACTAAGTGTGACAGGACACAAAAGGACTAAAGTATTTTCAAGAATTTTGGTTTTGTTGACAAAATTATTTGCAATGGTGAACTTCAGCATTCATGCAGTAGTTATTGAAAAATCTGTAGAACCCTTTTTCTTACCATGAAGTGAACTACGCTGGGAAGCAATTCTACAGTGTTGTATTAAAAAATTTAGGCAAATGTAATGTCTTCCTCACATTATTTATCATTTTATTCATTTAAGGTTGGAAAACTGTTTTTATCAATACGCATCATTAAAATGTTATGTAATGATCAGAAGTGCAGGGTAATTCAAAATTAAAGAGCAAATTTAGAATGTGTATTTCTAATCAACGGCAATCCATATAAGCACACATGGTTTCACCGTTAAGCATTTTTTTTTTTTTTTTTTGTCATTTGAATAATTCTTGCAAAAATGACGCTGTTATTTGCTAACGATTAAATGACAATGCCTTAGGAAAAGATGTTCCGTGAGCTTCACCAAGCAAAAATTGAATGCAATGTTGTATTGCAGCTGGCATTTCGTTGTGAATTCAACAAAGAGCAGCTTCGTCATAAAAAGACTTACAGCTGGTGCAAAAAATTCATACATGTTTGTTTCAAATTTAAAGATAAAAGAAATGGTCATCCTTTCAAGGAATATGAAAATGGTGAGAATATCAGAATTGCTTCCAGACGTAAACCTATTAAATCCACAAGCAAAGGATTGGAATATCGCATCTAATGGTATAGCTTGAACTTAAAACCTACATTTCCTCTATCCGTAGGTGCATCGTATGCACCTCTATTTGTTGTTGTTCATTAGAAATAAAAATTTAAAATGTGTCCCTTTTTTTGAATAATCCGGTTTTATTCCATTATTCAAATAAAAAAGATTTGCTATAAAATAAAAATGGGAAAAATTAAAATTGTATTCAAGATAGTAATAAATAAATATATATAAAAAAAACGAAACTTTCTTTAAAATATTTTTATACATAAAACAAATAGATCAAAATATACATCATAGTATGTTTCATTTAGTTATACTATTCTTTACTTCCGCAGTTTGAGGGGTTAATAAATCTGTGGAATTCTGAGATGATTCTTGACGAAAAAGAAAAACCTTTTTCAGAAATAGAAACTTTTTTAAAAAATTAAAATTAAAAAACACAATAAAAACAAAAAAAAATAAGAAGATATAAACTGTAGAAGCGTTAACTGTCCATATTCATTCCATATATAAAAAATGCGATAAAATTTAAAAAAAATTCCTCCACTATAAAAAAAAGAGCAAACAATTCACATTGTTGCTATTTTCTTGTGATTTGTAAGATTAGATTGTCATATTCCACTTAACTTCCTCATTTGCAAATTTTGTTTGTGAGAAAAATAAAATAAAATTAATATCAAATTTATTATTAATATTGTGAGAGCGTTGCGGATGATGAGATTCAAAAACCTAACTGAAGGGAAGAGTTGAACGGGGAGAGAGAAGGTGGACGGAGAGAGGATTGATGTTTGGAGCTCGATGATGTTCTTGTATTAAATTTTGTTACATTGTTCTTGTATGTTATGTGTCGTCCTAAGTGAATGTCAATTAAATGTCGTTAAAAAAATAAATTTGTTGTCATACTGATTATTCTAGTTTACATTTGCTAATGAAAAGTGCAGTCTCTACCTTCCTTATTTTTCCAGATGAGAAATCGAAATTGAGAAAGCTCGGCAGCGCCGATTAATATTATTATCAAATAAATATCAAAAAATATGTAAATGAGTGTTAAATACATTTCATATCACAGAAACCAGAAGCATTATATCATTTCACAGAAGTAATTATTTTCGGGCACTGAACCTGAAGATAATGCATTGATTGAAAATAATGCTATTAGCAACAAAATTTTATATGCAACTAATATAAAAATTAATATACCTTCCTCAGACTTTTCATTTTTTTCAAATTTCGTTTTTTTTAGAACTGTTTTCCTTTGTTCTTCACATTATGAAATTTAATGTTACATTTAGGGATTGCAATACCGGTATACCGGGATACCGAATACCGGTATTTTGAGCCATTTATACAATTTTGTAATACCGGTATTCACAAGTTTAAATACCGGTTTTTCGGTATTTACTAGAAATTTTTAAAATTGTCTCCACTATATGTTCAGATAGCGCGAACATAGCAAAATAGCATACGTGTTTGTTTTTATGTCTCCCAAGCGGGCAAAATTAATTAGCTAATTAATGGCTTAATTAATAGCTTAATTCTAAATTAGCGAAACATGCATTATCCCTGAAAAAAAATATTGTATCCTTAACGACTGATGAAGCAACAATTATGAAAAAAGTTGGGAAGTCGATTGGTACAAATCAGCAGTTGTGCTATGCACATGGAATTCAATTAGGGGTAATAGATGTATTATATCAAAAAGATAAAGAACAGAAGAATCCAAATACTGTGGATATAGAAATTTCGGATTCCAACTTTCAAAAAAAATAAGAGTGAGAGTGATATTGACAATGAAGTTAATGACAATGTAATTGTTGAAGAAGATATTGCTAATGAGGATGAAATATTAACCTATCAAGAATTGCTTCCTATAATTTATAAAGTTCAAAAAATTGTTAAGATATTTAAACGTTCCCCTATAAAAAGGATATATTACTAAAATATATACTATCTGAAAATAAAACAGAATATATGTAAATATTAGATTCTAAAACACGTTGGAACAGTTTACTCCTAATGATGGAACGATTTTTGAAACTGAGAAATCCAATCCAAAAAGCAACAATCGACTTAAACCTGTAATTTAATTTTTCAGATAGTGAATTCGACTTAATATAAAAACTATATCAGCTCTACTTCCAATAAAACTGACTATTGAGGCATTACGTCGAAGAGATTCTAATTTATTAACAGCTGATACAACAATAAATTTCATGTTGCAGTCACTGAAAGAACAGCACACATCACTATCTGAAAAATTATATATTACATTGAAAAATCGCACAAGAGAAAGGCATTCCGAGATAGAAAATATCTTATTGTATTTACATAATTATAATGATTTTAAAAATGAAAATGAAAAAGAAGAAAAGAAAATAACGGATTCAAATCTAATTAAGTTTAGAATAAATTTTCTTAAAATTTTTAACCCACAAACCTACCTACATTCAGAAGAATTCTGTTCAATTATCGAAGATTATGATGTCACTACTGTCGATAGTGAAAATTAATTGTCTCTTGAAACAAAAATTAGAATTAACGATAAATAAAAAAAATTCAATGAACCAAAATACAATACAGAAATTAGCTATATCCAAAACCATCCGACGAGAAATCGATTCATTTGAAAATGAGGGATTTAGAGGTAAATACTTGGAAAAAGTATATCGCGCATTGCTAACAGTACCACCAACTGGCGAATATGCCGAAACAGCGTTTTCGACAACTGGTAATTTTCACACAAAATTACTTTTCAGGCTTAATGACAGTACAATTGATGCATTATGTTTTTTAAGATCACATTTCAAAAATTTGTAATAGTACCACAGACTGAATAGTGATATTTATACTTTTTGGGATTTAAATAAATAAGATGTTTCTTTACTTTTTTGTGATTTTATACTGTTATAATTTATAAGTTACAAATTAATTTTTGTGATATTTACACTCTCTAACAAAACTGACAAATAAAACAAAGGAACACCTGTGTTTTCTTTCTTTTTAAAAAATTTCTAATACCGGTATTAAAACCGGTATCCCGGTATTAAGATTAAAAAAATACCGAATACCGGTATTGAAATTTTGGTCCGGTATTGCAATCCCTAGTTACATTCCGAGTAGCCTTTTTTTTCAGTTTTTCGAAGGGTTGGTATCATGATTCACATTCTAATTCAATACGAGACTGTACCTGCGTTGTATCCATCGTATTGTAACTGAGTCCATGTGTACTATAGCTGCAAATAACACTGAATGCGGAGATACAGTATCTGAAAATAATGCTTCTCTCTAATAAATTCCTATCCCATGTGTTTTAATCTATTGTTGTAATATAATTAGAAAAGTATCTTGTAAGCCAAGTACTTTATATTTTCTTTAATTTGTTAAACATGTAAATTAATTAAATTGCTAAAATGAAAATGAAAAACGATATTTTTATACCATTCCTAATTTTTAGTATTTTTTGAGAATAGGACATTAATCATCTAATTATTTTGTAATTATTATTTGAAAGCAATGGCATCTGAAAACGATAGAAATTTGAAGTATTTATAACTATTAACTTATTAAAAAATTATACTAATTTTAATATAATTTGTTTTTATAAAAATGACATAAATTGCGCGAACCACATTCAATCATCCAGTGTAAAATAATACTTTCAAAAAAATTCCTCTGTGTTATTTAGTTTGATATGTTTCAAATTTGTTAAAATGAAACTTTCTAATCATACGCTACCAACATCCTAATTAGTTAGAATTTCAAAATTATGAGCACATCTAATACACAGTAAATAAAATAATATCCGTAGGTTTGAACTTCCTAATGCCTTCCTTATACTATTTTTAAAAAATACAAACAAATTTGATATATGACAGAAAATTTGATATGAAATGAATTTAAAATTTGATATATGAGTATGAATAATTATATTTATATCTACTTTCAATAATTTCTTTAGATTAGAAAATTCTTCAAAGAGATTAGAATAGTTACATAGCAAAATTTTACTATTTTAACTAACATTCTTAATTCTAATGAAAGCCGGCGTCCTGGCATAGGGGTAGCGCGTCTTCCCCGTGATCTGAGCGTCCCGGGTTCGAGTCCCGGTATGGGCATGGTTGTTGTTCTATCTGTGAGATGTGTGAATGTGCCCTCCTGTAAAAAGGGGTTGTGCAAGCGAATGAATGATGCGTGAGTGGCTAAGTCGTACTCTTGGCCCTATTTGGCGCTGCTATAAAAAAATAAGAGACGTCCCCCTCAGGCTTAAATCGCTGTCTTCGTAACAGCGGGCTTGTCAGTGGCAAGTGCCATAAGAAACAAACAAACAATTCTAATAAACAGAAATGACAAAAATCAGATATTTCTATGTTAAAAATAATTCAAACATTTCATTGGTTTAATTTATACTAAGATTTCCATCTTTAGCTATAAAGCTGAAAAATGAATAACCAGTATCGATTCATATAATCATATCAAATGATAAATGAGAAAGCTAACGTATACGATTTTTAAAAAAAACAGTCATCGAATATTATATTTCTGAGTCACATTTATATAAATTATTTATGTTACTACCTCATTCAGTTATTTTTGCAGATATAATTTTCTGAAAAATCCTTGAAACAGATATATGCAGAAATCAATAACCCTAAAATCCTTATTATTCTATGATCTCTATGCAGTAGCAAAAATAAAATTGCTTTACACGGAAGCTTTTCCTGTCATAATAGATGCTCCTACTCCCCGGATCAGACGGAACGAAATCTTTTCCTATATATCTTATTCCTAGGATTTAATGGACGCGGGGCGCGCATTCTTTTTTTTTTTAAGATTGCCACAATCACTAGAAGTGCGTCTTATGACACGGCATCAAGATATTATTTTCTCGCTTCTAATATTAATGCGACACTGGAAAGAAAAGAAAATCACTATTGCATCGCGTCTTCTCTTAGGTGATGGTCGGGCTCTGTTTGTGGAGACGAAAGCCTCCGTCGTGGGGATGGATGGATTTGGCGTTGAGGGAGAATGATTCGTCTTGGGTAAAGTGTTAATTGGATGGGATATGAGTGAATGAGTCGATGACAAAGAAGAAATTCAGTATGGATGCTTATTTTTGATGACTGTATGGACTGACAGTATGGATGCTTATTTTTGATGACTGTATGGACTGACAGTATGGATGCTTATTTTGAAACTGAATTAAAAGGCAAAGACATAATAGAGACATGGTAAGTTTGTAAAACTGATTAAATATTTGTTGAAAAAAAATTTCAAATTCAGGTAAGAATAGTATTTATTTCAGACTAATTAGATATAATCATGCTTTGAGGAACTAACTTGCATGGTATGTATTTCGAATAATCTATCGACAATTGCAACTAATCGCAAGTAGTTTGTAATTGTGCCATTTGAATCGTTGGCAAAACTGATATTTAAGATGAATAAATTTTGGCAAAATCCAGCATTTTCTCATTTAATCCATTGACAAAAGCTTTTTTTTTAAATCCATATTCTGTAATGCACTATTTTAAAAATTAGTTTCAGAAATTTCTTCCTAAGGAATAGAATTATTTTATTTAAAGAGAAGGAATGTCAGTGTTTTGGATAAGGTGTCAGAATGTTGATTGATTTGAGATAATATTTCATTGAAAATCATCTTCATCATCCTCATCATCTTCATAATCATCATCATCTTCCTTTTTAATTTTAAATGCAGGACAATCGTCCGTACTTTTTGAAATCAATTCAGAGCTAATCTATCTGATAATCTGAAAGCGATGTTTTTCGTTTCCTAAGTTAAGATTAAAATAGCGCATATATATATTTAATAGAAATAAATGAATATCATGTTTAAAAAGACGGTTTTATTAATGAACTAAAGCTCAAACTTTTATTTAAAAATCTCTTTTTTATTCAATCGTTCATTTTTAATCATTATCGCAACATTATGGAAAATGAAAATCCATTTTTCTCAGTTTTAGTGAGAGGATCTCAAGGAGAGAAATCAAAATTTAATAAATTTAATCAATTAGCTACTAAGGATTTTTTTAAAGCATTTTAACTTTCACTTTTTTACTATGACAATGAATTTTTGAATAGCATCATACAAGAAAGATAGTAAAAATATCGGTAAGAAAATTCCATCTTTTCTAAATTAAAACATTCCATCTTTTGCATCTTTTCTAAAATGAAAATGTAAACTTTGTGTGAAGCTTTTACTGCTAATATTTTTCTGCGAAATACAATATTAAAATTATTTTACCATGGTTGCCTGTATAATTTCTTTCTTTCTGAAAATAACAAACAAAGCTTTTCACAAACGAATGCAATTTATTTTCCTTTTAATAAACATACATTTTTCATGATTTCTTTCTTTCTGAAAATAACAAACAAAGCTTTTTACACACAAATGCAAGGTACTTTCCTTTTTAAAAGTATACATTTTCTATTGATGTTCTATGAAATTTATTTCAATCAAGGTCGTCTCACAATACGAAGATAGAAATCACTGCACACTGACGACAACAAATATTTTTATTACTTATAGAAATAAAAAGAAAATGCATGGGCGATCTCCGCGTCATAGAATTCTCTTAAGAAATAAATGCACGCTTCATTTCCTTTGTTTTCTTTAAATTTTGCATCTGATTGTCTCTTTTGTCTACATAAACGCGTACCTACTTCTGGACCTTCTGGAGTGTGGTGCTAACAAGTACGAGTACAGTTGATGACTGTCCTCAAAAGGGCTCTGAAATGTTACCGAAACTCTTCTGATTGCTATACTAAGGAATGAGTTATGTCAATAATAATGATGTAAGATGATGAATTGTTAGATGAAAATATTAGCACACGCAGTTTGAATAAAAATTCCCGAATGATTTAGGAGTTCATGATTGTGATGTGTGAATACAAAAATTAGAATAATAAAGAAGAATAAAGTGTGTTAGAAAAATAACGTTACATTAAAAAATGCTTTTCTAATCTTAGCTATCAGTTTCAGGTATTAGAAACTGATTTCAAAAGAGTTGTCAGTTTCCAACTTATGACTCTTTTGAATCATTTATTTCCAAGTTGAGATTTCAAGATGTAAAAATATGCAATAGTGTCACAGTTTAGCAATGGATTGTAAGATAATTGTTTCTAAAAGTTAGCAAATCAATTCAAATATTGCATAGATATAAAAATAGTTGAACATTTCCCTACTTGTCTACATTTATGAATCAATATACTTGATTCCATTATATTCTATTTTCCAATGCATATTACTTCAAAAATATAGTTTAACCAAATAATTATTATAGAGAGATAGGGTGGAATTTATTTATTACAGGAATATATTCATACATTTGTAAACATGAAATTACTTTTCAGAAAGTATTATTGCTACCTAAGAAAATATTGTTTTCATTTTTTCTCATATAACTAGGTTTAATCTGGTCATTCAGTTTCAACCGAAATAAAATCATCTTCCTTTGATATCCTCTTCGGTAGATTTATTTTTGTCTCTTATTAGTTTTCAAGATTTCTGCAATCAGTAACATGGCATCCATTATGATATTATTTTCTTGCAGCCTAATATTAATACGATTCTGAAAAGAAGAAAATGACTCATTCCTTCCTTCTCTGCTTAAGGTATAAATGGGATCTCTGTTTATCAAAGAGCACTTGCAACACAGAGACGGATGGATTAGACGCTAAGAAAAAATATTCGTCTAGACAAGACGGTACTGATAATTGAATTTATTCTTTGTTATCACATTGAATGTAGAAGATATGAATTATAAATATGTAGTCTTCAGACATTTGTAGTTATTGTATATTTAATCGGTGAATTAATTTTTATTCGTAGTACGATTGCAATGAGAAAACGTTGTAAAGTATTTAGATACATGTTAAAAGCAATTATATATGGATTCTAATACACTGAGAGATAATTTTATATACCCGTATTATTATTATTATTATTACTACCTCAAATTATATTAAACCAATTTCCATAAAAAAAAACTAATCTAAAAATTAAAAAAAAACTTTTATACAATTCATTATTTACTTTAAATTTGCTTTATATAAATTAAAGGATAGTTTTTAAATATTTTTCTTATTGTGTGTCCATGTTGTTATTTAACAGAGACTTTTCTAGAATATTCTATTCTCTAGAATATTATTTAATTTAACGTTTGCAATCATTCGAAGGCAGTTTCAAAAAATTTTGCCAAAAATGAAATTATGTCTGATTTTACATCTATTAGACATTTTAAAAGACAAAAATCTCGTATGGATCACATAAACATCTGTATGAATGGGGAAACAGAAATTGTTCTAATCCTTTATGAAGTTCACGAAAAAATGCATTCTCTTTCTAACAAAGTTGATATTCAGTCTCCTTAAATTTCAATTAATCTTGCCATCGCATATGCGATGCGGCTTAAAATTGAGCAGCGATAGTAAATCATGTAAACTATATGAAGGCAATTCGCATACTTAGGAGGATTGCAATAACTTTGACAAATGTGTGTGAACAGAAGTTACGGACTTCTGTACTTAAATATCACATAGGAAACATTGTTGGCATTAGTCGCATGCAAGATTCCACGAAATTCAAAGCTGTCTGACTTTCGAGAAAGGCGTCATAGTCGGATATTATAGAAATCTTTAAGAAACAAATCCATTGAGTTAAAAATTCTTATGATTAAGAAATGGAAGGCGAGTGGTGATTGTCGGAATGTGCTTCGACCCGGCAGACCCACGAAATTAAGAGATAGAGGCCGACGAGAGCTGTCGAAAGAAATTCGTATACTACCCCTTACTGATGGCCTACATATTCCAGGAGTTCCAACAAACACCCGAGACAGTAGTTTCGATAAATACGATTTCGAAACAAATTTATTTTGTTTCCATGGTCATGCTACCGCCCATAAGCCTTTGATTACATTAAATCCATCCGCGCCGCTCGGATGAGGTGGTGCAGGGCACGTCGAAATTGGACTGTAGATGAGTGGAAATAAATTCATTGAAGTGATGAATCAAGGTCCAATCTCTATCAGTTGGATGGCCCGGTATGGCTTTCATATATGCATGAAGAACCCTTTTGCCAGAATGCATTGTGCCTGTAGAAAAGTTTGGTGGTTCTGGAATTATGCTCCGGGGATGTCTCTCGTCATATGGACTGGGACCTTTGATCCCAATTCATGGTAAAATCAACGCTGACTCTCCTACTCCACTATTCTAGACAATAACGTATTTACTACACCGTGGAAGTTTTACTGGTTGGATCATTATTCCGTCATTCCAGGATGACAACGCCACTTGCTAGATTGCGAGGTTCACCATGGATTGATAAGATCCCATTTGCTGAAGCGACTGGCTTGGCCTGCTCAGAGTAAACACTTGAATCTTATAGAAACCTCTGGGACACGTTGGATCGCCAAATAATCGGTGTAAGAACTTACATGTCTTCTTTAAGGCGAGTGGAAGAAAATGCCATTATCTATCTTTCAAACACTTACAGAAAGATGCTCCGGGGAGGTTAATTTCCTCATGTAGAGGCTGTACCAATTATTGAATATGTTGAATAAATTGTGTTTATCTCTTTCATCACAGGTGTCCGATTACTTATTGGTAGATAGTGTATAATCTAATCTAAAAGAATGCATCTACTTGAATTTTTCCTAGTTAAAAAAACTGTGGGAGTATTTTCCCCAAATGTTCTCACTCAAGGTGTTACTCTCCCGCCACTCTCAAAAAGTTATAGACTTTTGGTAAGGCAGATGGCATTGACATTGGCCTATGATAGTAACAATATTAACCTTTGGCATGGCTTAGCAATTTTACTGAATATATCGCTCATCCTTGTTGATTAGTCCCTGGCATGGCATCCGGAAATCTAATTTTGCACTTTCTATGTGTTTCTTCAAACCGGTTGAAATTTAAATTTATTACAGACCTACAATTGCTGTCCCAAAATCCCATGCTAAATTTGATATACTTAAGTCCTTTTGTTTTTGAGTCATCGCATTTTTGTTTCTCAGAGAACAGACACTCAGTCTCTAAATGGATTTGACTCCCAATTTGAAAGTTGTCGGCAATCTAGATATTAAATCGGTATACCTAACTTTATCCCTCTAGCTCTTTTCATTTTGTAGTTATCGTGTTTATTTATATTTGAACACAAGGACAGACAGACACTGAATGGAGTTTGATCAAAATTTAATAGTAGTCCACAAATTTGATTTAAAGACACGACTGCAAATTTCATAAGTCTAGATGAAAGCCGTTTTGAGTTATTTTTTCATCTTTGTCACATGCAGTTATTTAAAAACATTTCCCAAAATGTGTTCTTTCGAACTCAGAAAGGAAAAAAACTTGATTATTCCTCAAATTACCTTGTTTCGAATGCTTTGATGCTTACAATATTTTCTCCATACTTTATATGGAAGAAAATAATAAAGTATAATCAATATTTGGCAGTAATATTCATTGATTTATAGTTCCTATTTTCAGAAATTCTACTGATGCGAATATTATTAATTCACTGTATGTGAAATGTATATATATGTATTCTAAGAAACCTTATGAAATTTTAACTAGAAATCCAAAATAAAAAATCAGTTTGCGTTTTAAGGTTACATCCATTTATTTTCTTTTATGTCTCAAAATATTTTTAAGAGATTCTTTTAACCATAAATAACATTCAAATGATGTTTTGAGAATGTTAACATTTTTTCATTGCTAGACTAGAGAGCTGCAATACATTTGTAAAGGATTTAAGATCTCTCTCTCTCTCTCTCTCTCTCTCTCTCTCTATATATATATATATATATATATATATATATATATATATATATATATATATATATATATAAATTTTCAGGAGATTAATCTTTAAAAAATACAAATTTTAATTTTTATACGGACCCCGTACAAAAGAATTCCCAATATGTAAAATGTGCCCCATCCTGTAATAAGGTAATGTGCAAAATTTCAGCAATTTATCACAAAAAATCTGAAAGATATGAAACTACATAAATGCTGACTTAAACCACTTTTCGATGCCTGGATATGAGTTCTCAAAGGGGAAAAATCATGTCGGATGTTCGTGTTTTAGGGATCGTACACAAATGAACAAAGACAGTAATGATTGACTAAATAAATAATCATTTTGCTTTTTATTGGTTCAAAAGCATTACAAATGTGTAGAAATAATAGCTTAAAGGAAAGATTACATAAGTTAAAGGAAATATCACATAAGTTAAAGGAAATATTACATAAGGAAAGATTATTTAAAGGAAATATTACATAAGTTTATTTATACGTTCATTGACTATGTTATTTTTAAGTTGTATTCTGTAAATCATGATATAAAATTTTAAAGTATTTTTCAGGAACAAAGATTTAAAAATTTGTATTTAAAACTTTTGATATGAAGCATATTTTATTTTCTTACTATGTATTCCTGCGTCGCATCATCTGCAGTGAAGCTGTAAACATTTGTATTTTAATTTGTGATTGACCCTTCACCAACTTTGTTTTATAATATCTTTGACAGTTTTCATGATAAAATTTCTGAAATTGTGTACATGACTTTATTAAAGAATGGGACACATTTTACTGAGTGTTTTTTTTTTGTAGGAGGTCCGTATAAAAATTTTAAATTTTGTATTTTTTTTTAAGTTTAATCCCCTGAAATCGATTTCTAAGCATTTTTCACCTTTTTTTTTATACAACTTTGTAATATACAGAACGCGTCTATGATCAATATTTAAGGAATAAAAGCCGCAGTCAAGGTTTTTGAGACACCCTGTATATATATTATATAGCACTTACATTGCATTGGTACTTTTAAGCAGAAGGTCAGTCTGTCTGCCTTAGTGTAAATGCGAATGACTTTCTTCAGTGTATCTCCCTTTTTGATTTCAGAACTCTCTGCGTCGAAATTGAATTAATTTATTTTATTAAATACTATTGACTGTTTTCGTGATATATTTAAATTCTGCAGGTAATTCTAAAACGGACTATTATTGAATATTTAACAAGTATATACGAATTAATGTCTTAACAATTTGCAGCATCCCATGAAATTTAAAATATTTGTCATTTATTGTTTTTATTTGGCAAAAACACTATATATTTCTGCACCTATTCTGGAAGTAAATAACAAAATTTCAATTTTTGAAAATGATGATAGCAAGTTTAAAGAATGATGTGCTCATTTTTTTAAGTAGCAATCGTTATGTTATTCATTATTTGAATTACATTAAGTGTAAACATTTTCCATCTATTATATAGTTTTAACCATTTTTGAGGAATAGTCTTAAATTAATTGTCATATTTTAGAGATGAAATGCTTAGGTTCTGTGAAGGGTAATTGCTAAGCACAAGAAATAAAATATGTTCAAATAATGCTGTATATACCTATATTATTAAAAGAAACTTTTCACACAGTAGATCCACATTCGAAATTATTATATACTTATAAGATTGCACAACAGCTATTGACTGAGTCAGTGAATTTTATGCAATCTAGTAGTCTTTCGTTTCTTGGAATACACTTATTACATGACATAACGCTCAGGAATTTAAGATTAAAATTTCATTGAATTAATTCTCAAATTAAAATTCTTTGACTATTACAGTATTTCTTTTTAGCTTTGTATACTAGTTAAAAAAAAATGTAGCTATTGAGTATTTTTAAAAAAAAATTTTATATTCAGGCTCAAATAGAGTGCTTTATTTATATTGTTTTCCAATATTTAAAATAATACGTAGTCTTACGTCTTTTAAGAAAAGCAGATGATAAATTGTCTGGTTTATGAATCGATAGTAAATTAAATATATTATGTAAACTACATTTTTCCAAACGCTGAGAAGGACTTAAAAAAACAACTTGTCTCATATACTAATATAAAAAAAATGAATATTCTATTACAATACATTAGATTACAATATTTGATGAAACCTAATACATATTATAAAATTTATAATGTACACCCATTTTGGTGAAGCACTTTTATCTGCATGATTAAAAAATAGAGTATATATTGAATTTCGACATCTAAGAAAAACATTTTAAAATAAATTTCGTATATTAATACGTCTGCTTTTAAATTACTTTATGTAGATATATGTGAATTAAATGTGAAAGCAATACCATTTGAGGCTTTTATGATAACCATATATCTATAAGTTGAATAAATTAGAATTTTATTCGTTTTTTGGGGCCGAAACAATATTAATGATTATCTTATGTATATCTTTTACAAGGAAATTCATCATGGTCTTATTGATTCCTACTGAAATAAAATGTAATACTCTACGCAGACAATGATCCATTAAAGATTTTTCAAAAAATTACCACGTTATGGAATAATAATTCTTAGTTATCATCTTTATGATTAAATCTTAATATTGTTATTTTTTGAAGTACAGCGCATATTTATAAATCTATCTGAGGGAAACACTCAAGATAGTTTTATAAAATTGCGAAAATATGAAAATTCTTTGAAAATGCGTTCCTTAAATGGAAGCAAAAATAAATATCTGGACGGCGACATTGAACTCAGAGAAAATAAGGAAACTTTACATGTGTCGACCAAATAAGATGGAAATAAAATATTACTGAAAAAAAAATGCAATTTCTTAGTTCCGAATTACAAAACTAATACGAGAATCTAAGATATTCGTTACTGAAATTGATTGTATAGACAGATAAGGAATATAATTCTATTCTATCACCATTTTTCAACAAATTAAATGCTTATTTTCTAAAAAGTATGAATGTGTTACTTATTTTATGTGAATAATGTTTTATTACCGTTCATATGTTGTTGCTACTGTTGCCTTCTTTATTTAATTAAATAAAATAATTTTAATATTAAATAAAAAGGGTATTTACGGGAAATAACTTTGAGGCAGGAAAATAACATTGTTGAACAAAAGCGATGAATATTCGTATTCAAATTCATATTTTATAAGAAAAAAGAATAAGGATAGAACATTGTACAAAACCTCATTATAATAAGCGACTTCCTTTTATCCAGAAGGAAAGTGACATTTTAAAAGAAATTATTTCCATCAATATAAAGATATCATTATAAAAAAATTACTATAAAGAAACAATACCAACAAAAAGATATAATATGTAATAGAAAATTTATTATCTATTTTTATAAGAGGGCAGAACCGATACTTTTTGTAACATATAAGTAATAAAAATATCCCAAGAAATGAATAAATTTCAATTATTTTGTTATTGAATTATGCTTTGATAATTAATCATAGCTTATAGGTTGCATTTTTATGGTTTGCAGCATCTCCTTGCTTAATAATAAGGAAATTAAATGTATTATGATACAAAAGTATTCAAATATTTTCGTTACAGAAAATATTATTTCCAAATTTGCAACGTTCTAAAACAAAAACTAAATTCTTTTTTTAATTCATTCTAATTCTAAAACAACGGCATATTTTTGAAGAAGCTATATTAAGTTTTTTATGGATACTATGGGAAATACCAGAATTTGTCTTGTACCATAGATATATTTTTTGTTTATGAAATAATCCGTAAAGCATTTTTAAAAAATTAGCTATCAGAGAAAATAAATTTTTTATGAATTTGATCTGCGTTGAATAATTAATTATATTTCCAACATAATGGCATATTTTTGAAGAAGCTATATTACATATATTCATTCAAAAATCTTGAAAAATAGAAAACGGAGTTAAACGGAAAAATTATTTCAAATTAGACGCTAACTCAGGATTTGATAAGGATTTATTTACGTCAGAGGAAATAAACCATTCCGGTTAAAATGCAAACAATTTCCTCCGTTTTTTTAGAGAAGCGTAAACAATTATCTTTCAAAATATGTATCCCCTATTAAACTATCATGTAACAGTAAATTGGATAAATTGAAGCGATTTAAGCATATGTTTACTTTGTTGCATTGGCATTGAGCTGAATTCTTTGACTAAAATGTAATCTTCGTTTTAATGCAAGAAATCGAAAGTGTATTTCATGCCTTTTAGCTTTCAGAAAAAAAAATGTTAATGCAAAGATGGCAGAAAATTGCATTTTCCCATTAAAATGTAATAGTACTTTTTTATATGTTTACAGTAAGCAGATTAAATTGAATGAGTTACTTTTTCCACTAGTTTAATTCAATATGACATCTTTATCGAATGAATAAGATTCTTAAAGCAAAATAAATGTTTGTGCGCGTTATTTAAAAGACTTTCACATTCCAGAGTATTACCAGAGGATCCAAAGTCAATATTCCAGGATCTGGAATCATTCCAAAAGAATTAGTTTAACAAACAAATATACAGCAAAAAAATATGAATAAACATTTTGTTTCTATATTAATTCTATTCTGCTCAGTTTGTTTTCTGTTTCCGAAGCTGTTTTATGAAAATGATTTCGCTTCAGCGAGTTTTGCTTCATTTGGATTTGCATAAATCGTTTTTAATAAGGCTAATTCTTTATGAAACAATTTCTAGAATATATTATATACGCATAAATAACTACTCTGAATATTAATGCATCATATCGGCAACTATATTTTTGCCTTTTAAACTCTATTTTTTCATTCATTTCAAATTTTATATTACAATTTGTGAGCCTCATGTATTGCACATGGATTAAGTTGACTTCATTAAACCTCTATTAAAACTAAAAGTTTTAATAGAGGTTTAAAACTAATAAAACAAAATAATAATTAATTAGGTTTAAAACTAATAACTCTCTTAAAATTAATAGATTTAAGTTTTTACATTTAAGTTTAAAGTCACTAGAGAAAATATGTGGATACTATTTTTCATTCTTTATTTAATCAATTGAAATTCCATTTCTTGTTTTTTAAGAAAATATATTTTAAATATTTTCTAATTAATGTTCATTCTTTATAAAATTTGAAGATGTATGCGTTTCTTAATATGAAAATTTAAGTTCTTATTCATAATAAATGGCGGCAAATAATATTAATAAGAAATACAACATTTTTTAAAGAAAATAGTTAGCTGATTTTAAATGCATTATATTGAGAAAAAACAAACACGTTCACAAAAAGAAAAAAATATATTTGATATTAATAAAAATATTAATAACAAAGTATTTTCCCTTTAGACTTCGCTCATAAATGCATGTTTACTATTTTTCGTCTCAGATCTGATTGAATTGGAACAATTAACAATTTTTTATCACAATCGATTATATGTTTAGTGTACTATATTTGATATATTTTATATACAATATTTTGTATTTTCTAACATACCTATAAAATTAGTATCTTAGATAAGATAAATAAAGACACATTTCATTTCAGAACGTCTACCTATAAAATACTGAAATGTCTTCTTTTGCATTTCAAGGAAAATAGAAATCCATTTTAATGCAATTTCAGTGAAACGGATATCAAGTAAAGATATGCGAAGAACGTAATTTGCAATTCAAAAATTTTGAAAATTCTAGAAAGTCCGAATATAATTTAACTGTCAATATTTAAAAGAAATTCATTAAATGTTTTCGAATCTTGTATTCTTGACATATCAAGTAAGGATTCCAAATCTTTTATTTTGATTTCAAGAGAAAATTGATTTATAATAACATTAATTATAATAATTAAATGATAATAATACAGATGCTTTTTATATCGAATATATTTCGTTACCATTCCTCTCTCTCTCTCTCTCTTTTTTTTTTTTTGCTTATTAAATCAAAATTTCTATATTCTAATGGACTGGATTATTGGATTGATAAATAAACTCAGAAAATATATAGAAGATTTTTCATTTGATAGAAACATATATTTAAACTGTGAATTCAAAATAACTGTTTACAAAAGCATCGTTATTATATTTTTTAAAACTTATTTCAAGAAACCCGATCTTTGAATTTAAATATCCAAATGACTGAATTATTAATATTTTTATTTAATTAATATTAAAATAATACTAAATTAAAAATTATTTATATGATTTAATTTCACATAATAAAGTAAGAAAAGAAGACAATTTGAGATTTTCCATATACAAAGAATTTCAATATATATTCTTATTTTTCTGTATCATATGAAAGTTTAAACAGCCCTAAAATTATAAAGGAAAAAACAAATGTGATTTACAATTTTCTTTATTGAATTAATTTAACTTTTAAAAATGACCTATAACTATATAGTTTAATCATTCCATGCTCCATTTCTTTTCAAAGTGGTAATTAAATATGTTACCAATTTTCGTGATAGAAGTCCTAAAATTCTGTATACGTTGATATGGACAAAAAAAGAAATTGCCAAATCCTTGTTTGTATAGTTAAATAAAAATTGCCAAGAAATTAATACGTTTTAAAAAAGTAAGTTTAAAGAAATAGGGTTGACTATAAAATAGAGATTTGGATTTGAGTTATAATCTTTGAATAATGAATTTTACATTTATAATAATTATCATTTTTCATTATAGTGCATTCACAAACACTGACTTTTTTATTAGATGCATGCTATCTTTAATATTAAATGATTTCGATACCCACATATTTCAAGAACATAATTGAAATTTTAACATTTTGAAACACTATTACAATAGCAAGATGAAAACCTATCACCACAATTTTTGAAATAGGCTAAATATACTTCACAAAGTCAGCACAACTAAAATATTGCAAAAATTTGTTTTAAAAAATCTAAAAAAAAACAAAAAAAAACAGCTAAAAATTAAATATGAGTAACATTTTGTTAGACATTTCCGGATAAATGTGGAAGTGTGAATTTCCGGTAGGCTGCTGAAGGTGACATGTTTTGTGCATGCGATGACCCTCGGCATTTGTTTATTAATAACGAAACATCAACACTAGCCCTTTGATATTTATTTCCACTTGAGGGTCGCAGTTAAAGTCGTTCTCGTTCTCATTTTTTTAATAATTATTATTAATATTATTTTGAAATTGTCGCAGTTAATATCTTTCTCATTTTTTTTTTCATTCTGAAATAAACAAAAATATCTTAGTTTGAAAAATAGGAATTAGCATTTCAGAAATATTCCATCTTTATGAAATTATTGAAATCATGAAGGGCTTAAACAAATTTCTTCAAAGTAGCTTTTTTGTTGCTTCATTTGGTATGAAATAAACCAAATGGAACTTTATAAATGTATGTCAAATAGTTTTTATTTCTTTATCTTATCATTGGAGATGTAAAACGCGCTTTCACGGATTGACATGAAAATTGAATATTTAAGAGAGGAAGTGAATTTGGTGTGTGGGTGTTAAATCGAAAGGAAAATCGCAATATTAACTATTTTTCTGTTAATATTAATATTCTTTTATAAAAGTTGGAAAATCAAATTAAATATTATTATTATATTTTAAAATATTCTCTTTTTACGTTTTTCCTTTCACATTCTCGGCTTGTTAATTTACGAGTCGCAATCATCTAAAAAACACTGAAGGGAAATCTAAAAACTTTGAAAAAGAATAAACTTGATACCACCATAGCCTAATGAAGAGTGCATCTCATTTTGAAGTTATTTCTATTGCTTGTCTGATGAGTGAATTCTAATAGTTAATGATAAGAATGGCACGTACGTGCTCAACATAAAAAATAATCACTGAAAATGCCATCTTTAGATAGTTTGTAAAAATCGTCAATTTTCTCGTTCATCATATTTGATTGATTAAAAAAGGACGTGGAAACTGGAAAAAAGAACTGCTAACTTTTAGAATTAAACTGCAATTCTATTTAGAAAAGTCAAAGGAAGCAATAGCATAGTAGTCAAAAAAATTGGTGGAAAAGACCCATGCAGTCTATTTGAATATGATGTCAAAAATTATCTGATACATTTCCATAATATGTTTTATTATAAACATTTAAATTTCTTTTGTTTTTAGATTCATCTCATATATATTTTTTGTGATGAACGAACATACCTAATATTGTACACCTGCAACATAAATTTGGCCAGCATTGTACATTTAAATGTTCTGATGTAAGATAAATGATATCTAGTCATGTTGATTGAATTCTTTAATTTAATGTCAATTGAAGCATCCTTGAAATATACTTAGTCCAACAGTATTTATAATACAAAACTATGATAAATCTCTAATAAATATTTTAGATATAAAAAGGCATGCACATTTATATTTTCTAGTTGAAAATGCGAGTGAATCTGTTTCATTCAATTTTGTACTGGGTAAATTAAGATGCCGAGGAATTAGGTTTTTAGAGAATAAAATAATGTAATTTTTGACCGTTTACATTAACTCTTTACCGATCCACCAAATAATCCTCAAACGATATATAAATCACAGTATTTTATAGACAAAGAATAAGGTAACAGAATGTTGTGTCTAGTTAAAACAGAAAAACCAATCCCAGCAGCAAATGATACAAAAAGTAACATCAAAAGTATTTAAATCTCGGAGCGTTAAACTATTAAGTCCCATTTTACACAAAATAGAATTGTTTGAAAAATTAAGATAAAAAACTTTTTACCAATAATGCAAACCAGAGAGGCCATTCAAAGTATTGCTAACCTTTGCCATCCTCTCAGTGATGAAAAAGCTTCCTTATGAAGCGTTTGGTTTACTTCTCCACTTTCCTCTAGCGTCGCTTTTGGGGAGAACTACTAGAAATAAAAGAATGTTAAAACATATACAATCTAAAGGAATTTTGAAGTAATAAAAACTTGATTTGAAAAATGATAAATGATTTTAGTATTATGTAATTAGCTTATTGTATTGTATAATTTTGCACATAAAGTTTATAATTTAACCAAAACTCTTTCAGTATTTTGAAAAAGGTATCCAAGCTTCAACCTACTATATTAGTTTCCCAGTATTTAAAAACTTATTAAATTGCAGAAGGATAGATAAAAATAAAAATAAATGTCTAAAAATTAACTCTAATAAATATTATATATATATATACCTTTTACCATACTACTGAATATTGAATATATATATATATTCAGTAGTATGGTAAAAGGATAATTCAAAGAATGAAAACAATAATTTTTGTTTAGAAATCAGAAACGTCTCCATTATTGTTGGAAAAGCAGTTTTAAATTATATGTTTCCAACTATAAATTTAATACTTAAAGCTTATCATTGCTTAAACTTTGCTAACACTTTGAAATTTTTCTAAGAAAGAACATAAAGAAACTAAACTCTAAGATTTTATTTTTCGAATTTCTATTGCAGACTTCTCATTTAAAATCATTTCTTCTGGAAAAAAATTCCTTTGTCATTATAAAAAACTCAAATAGAAATTAAACAGAAAATATTCGCTAAAGCAAAAAAAAAAAAAAAAAAAAAGGTAAATGTTGGATTAAATGTATTCTTCAGATTCCAGTTTCAACATCCCCTTCCCCTTTCCTCTTACTTTTTGTTCTAAAAGAAGTGAAGTGAAACTCATTTAAGATAAGTTTTCGCTTCAAATGAGGTGAAAACTGTCGACTTAATAATATGCTCTTTAGAACTGATTTATTATACAATAGCTAAAAGATTCTGCTGTGTTCTAATATTTTGTTACTTCTAAAATGTAAATTTAAGATAAAAAGAGTTAAAAAATAGCAGCGAAAATAAAGTCTCTTTAATCATTTTCAAATGATGCAAGAGCAAAAGAAATTCTGTGATAATCTGGGGAAAAACAGTTATATTTACGGATAAGTTCGAACTCTTATTTTTATTTTTAATATCCGTTAGCGATTGGCAAATTTTGCAGTGAAAAATAGTCTCTAGTTTATGATTGCTCAGAATTTAGGAATCATTATGTGTCTTTAAAGATTCTCGCCGTTTGAAAGCTTTTTGTAATGTATGATCCGAGCTTAATGGAACAAAAAAGCGATACATTTTATAATAATAAAATCGATTATTCCTTTAATTTAAACTGCTGAGCTTGAATATTTGGTGCTTTGAATTGCTTTTTTTCTTATTAATATTATAGACTTATCATTGTTTGATGGATGGACAAAAAAGAAAATATAATCACCCCCCCCCGCTCCGTATTGAGGGAAATGGAAAGTCAAGAATATTCATATGGATTAGGAAGAAATTAAATGAAGGTATAGATATTGTAACACCTTATACGCCATGTCGATATTGCTTTCCTTTCCGTTTGGTCCGGGATCTCCACCGATGTTCCCGATATTAAGATTCGTCTCACAAGATGTTTATTGTTTATTTATTAAACATATTAAAATATTTTGATAAGGGAAATTTAGGTACAATTATTAATTTATAAATAGAACGTAATTTCTTGTATTATATCCTTTTTCATACTTTCAATCACCGCCTACAACCGCAGTCTGTACAGAAAATTTAAAGTCGGTCTCCAGTGACAGACGTGGCACTCACATGTTAAGGAAGTGCTAAATTTCAAAAGCATTTCGCTCTTCGGGTTATCCGCATTTTAATTTTTCATACAAAAACCTAAAATTTGTCTTGAACATGCTCTCTTGATGTATTTTTAGAGTTTCATATACTTTTTAAATTACTTTCATAATCAACCTAAAAAGAAAACACCTTGTTCTACTTAGTACTTAATAGTGCTCAATATATTTCAAGATATCACATCGATGTATTTGATTCATCAAAAGCGACTTACACATTATTTGCGTTAATGTATTTGTTTCTTCGCTTTTTCTGTCGTAAAAGTCACCAGTGGCTATGCTGCACCAAGCGCATTAGTTATTATGATATAACATATAAGTTATCAAATATATATTACTATTACAACTACAGTTTTGTGCTTTATTATTTAATGCCGTTTGGGAAGTAGATTATTTGTTAATTTTGATAAAATACATGATCCTATTCCAATTTCAAGATAATTGGACAATTAAATTAAAATAGTATATAATAATAATTTTGGTTAATTTAAAGTTTCAGTTGGTGAATTAAAGTCTTGGAGGTTTAAAACAAATTTGTTGGATGAGAAAATGAGTAGTTTTAAATGGTTGGTTGGTTTTAAATGTTAATCAATATTTTAAATGTTTGCTTCTATATAATCTTGTAGGATTATGATATGCATTTTCAATACACAAATTTACTTAACAAAATGTAAAAGAAAATTTCTTTATCAGAATATGTTTGTTAATATCATGATCAGGAAGAAAAAACTAAAAATTTAAAATATACATACATATTTATTCTGTTTAATAAACATTAAGCCTAATAATTTGCTGAAAAAGTAACTAAAATTCCTTTGAACTAGCTCGAAAAAGCAATCCAAATTACTTCAGCTTGTAAAGAAATGTTTTTAATGCGACATTGCTGTGAAATTATATATTCTATAAGTGGACTGATAATTTATATTTAAGTAAATATGCAGTAAACAAATTAATTTAATTGGTTGCATTCTGAAATATTTTGTTTTCATATAAAACTTTGAACAGAAGAAAAGGAAGTGGAAGTTTCTGTTGATAAATAGATTTCAAAGGTCTGAAAAATTAATTAGCGAATCGCTAGTTAGAGGTTTAGAACTTTTTCAAATGAATTAGTTCCACAAATAAATATCGTAGACAGTAATATAAAGATATATTTTTCTTCATTATACCTTTCGTATTTGTAACCTATTATTTGCTTATGGAAATGTAATTATTTCTGTAAATTAGATTTCTGCGAATTTTCTAATATTTAATTCTACAATGCTAATTAGACATTATATTAAAATGTCTTGATTATTTTGATTCCTTATAAAATACGTAGGACTAAATAAACACTCGATTATAAATATAAAATATATATATAGTTTTGAAATGATTTGGCAATGCATTTCTTTTAAACATATATTATTTTTTATTTGAAGATCAAAAAGTTTAATTTTTGTACATCACAATAAGGAACTTAGTTTTTGTAGACAAATGCTGTGTGAATAGAATATTATATCTGAATTTAAAGGAATAAGTGAATTTATTTTAAATTTTCTTTCAAATTTTCTTCTTGTACATCATTATTTGAGCTTAACTACATTCCTTTATATTAATTTTCAATAAATATTTTATACAAAACTGTTATAATATATATATATATATATATATATATATATATATATATATATATATATATATATAATAAAGAGCAAACAAAATTTGAGTTTTGCGCATGAGAAAAGAAATGCTGTACAATTCCAATGATCAAGAATAAAAAAAAATTACGATGAAAAGATAATTGAAAATGACTAATGTATTGAATGTGTTTTTCTGTGTTTGCCTTATTTAACCATGAAAATTAAAGCTACACAATAAACAGGAAATAAAAAAATAATAAAATCGTGTTCTTTTGCATTACATTCTTGCTATTTCCTAAACGAACTCATATTTTGTGGTGACTGATTTTTACCTGATAATGAATCTGATAAATCGTTAATGGGAAAAAGTAATAAATTATATGATAAATATATTACTAATAGATTGATTTGATAAATGCATCATGCAAACATTTCATTTTTAATAAAATATTTTTTTATTTGTTTCCTGATATATTATAAAGTTCTCACGAAGAGTCACAAGTTAAGGATAGAAATTTCACTCTACTAATTAAGGGTAAATATTTGAAAAAAGAAGTTTGGAAACTACGCGAACAAAGAAATGATATTACCACGTGAACATTTATAACTAATATAAATGGTATAAGCATTATCTCTACACTGCTGTGTCTACCATATATTGCGTTGAAATTTTTTTAAATGCTTAAAACTTTTATATTTTGTTATATATTGGGTGATTATAATTAAAGTTTAAGTTTCAAAATGCTATAAAAAAGAACCACTGATGAGAATGACGTCAAATTTGAACGACATGTTATTGAAGAAGGCGGAAAAATGGCAGAAGAAAAAGTTTAGTTTCAAATTTTAGCAACAGCTGGCGCTGTAAGCGGCAGAAGATGTAAATTAAAATACCTGTCATGCGCACGACACATTTCAGTGTTATAAAACCGCCAGGTACACGGCTGTTACTCATTTCGCGTCTCAGACTTTCGCCATGGGTGTCTCACTGCAGGACCACGCTCTGCTGGTAAAGCTGCATTACAAGAACGATAATTGTGAAAGAGTAGCTCAGCAAAAGTTCAGGACACTGAAGGATATAAAAGAAGGCGTTGATCCAATGAGTGTCGTGGGTTTGAAGAAAATGATGCAAAAATTCGAAACGGCAGGTTCGTTTGATGTGCAGTCTAGTAGAGGGAGAAAACGAGTGCATTCGACGGTAGTTGAAGAAGTGGCCACAGCATTACAGGAGGGGTCGTTCGGTGGCGTGAAACCGTGCAATGCACGAGGAATTGATCGAACATTGGAAGCACGAGCACGGTGCTAAAAATTGTATGAAACATCCAGAAATGCTATCCGTACAAAATTGGCCATGTGCAGGAATTGGTTCAGTCTGACCTGCCAGCAAGGGAAACGTTTGCGTTAGAATTTCTTGCTCGCATGGAAGTGGATAATGAATGGCCGTGGAAAATTTTGTGGACAGATGAAGTCTATTTCCATCTGACAAGGTACGCCAATACCCAGAATTGTGGCATTATGGGCAACAGAAAAACCACTGGCAACGCACCCCGTATCACTTCATCCTGAAAAGATCACGGTGTTGTGAGGCTTTACGGCATAATTCATCCTACAGCCATATTTTTTCGAGCAGACGGGGGCTTCCGGTCCTGTTGCTGCTACCGTCACTAGTCATCGCTATGCTTACCTTCTGCGCAACCACGTCATTCCAGCTCTGCAACAGTAGTGGATGTGTGGATGGAATTATTTTTATGCAAGATGCCGTTCCTCCGCACATTGCACATCCCGTGAAGCAACTGCTGAGGCGCCATTTCGGAAATGCTCGAATTATCAGCCGTCATTTCCCTACAGCCTGGCTATCCCGATCACCTGATCTTACTCCGCGTGACTTCTGGCTGTGGGGTTATCTGAAAGATGTTGTGTTCCGTGCTCCAATTGCAAATTTAGCGGTATTAAAAGCGCGCATTTCGCAACACATTCTGAACATCACCCCGGAGACACTTGGAACATTCCCCGTTTCCTAGTACTGATAGGACATTTTCAGCCAGCAGTGTTGTCGCTGTTACTTACTAAAGTACTCGAGATAGCCAGTTGGTGGATATTTTCACCTTAGTGGTCACGCATCTGTTCGATTAGCAACTACAGTGAAAGACCACATGTGGGAATTCCTTGTCCAAGAGATATTGAGAGTACCTTCAAAGAGAAAGGGGTGTTCAAACATCTGGATGCTAAATGTTTCTCATTGTGAAAGGACTATGATAAAACCATTTTCCAGAATAGTCAGTTATGAAAGGTTCATCACACCAAAAACCTTCCCACGACCGACTGGCGCCGCTGAGAGAGAATATTGCTGAACCCCGAATGGCCGAAAGACAGCTCAAATGACCAATGTAAATTAAGAGGCGAAGATTGTTTTCGAAATAAAGTGCGAAATAAAGGTATTTTTTTTTAGGGGAAGAGAAGAAAAGAATTGCAGACTGTCGGACTACGCCCACGAGTTCGGAGTCCGGAGAACTACCTATGGAATGGTCTTGTTGACTAACAGCCTGTGAGTTCCCTGTGGTGTTGGTTCTCCGTATTGATGGAGAACTGAGTTTCAAGAAAACCTTCGACTTCGACTGTTGTGTCTCCTACTACAGGTGTTAATAACTATTTATTTAGCCAAGATTAGAACAAGTTGTTCTTTTGTATATATATATATAGGGCTGTAAAATAAAGAATTGTCTGGAAATTATGCTTCGTTAATTGATCAATCTAGATCAAGACATTGCACACTGCGATCCTTTGTGGAACATGCTGTTTGTCGCTTTCAACTTGTTGCACACAACGGTGGACACAATATTGAACATGCTTTGCGCCAGTCTCGTGATATTTCCGAACTTCTTTGATGAATCGTTCTTATGCGGTATGTCGCCGTAAAACTCTTGAAACCGATTTGTCCCATGTGATATGTACGGTCATGCAAATGAAACTACTCAACAATTCTAATTTTTCAATGCGTTTTAATGTGTAATTTACAACTTAGCCTTTGTTTTACGAATCATTTCTTATTTCACGTCGTGATTCTGCCGCTTACAGTGCCATCTGTTGCTGAAATTTAAAATTAAAATTTTTTCTTCTGCCATACTTTTTCCGCCTTTTTTAATAACATGCCGTTCAAATTTGACGTCATTCTCATCAGTGGTACTTTTTTTATAGCGTTTTGAAACTTAAACATTAATTATAATCACCCTGTATATATATATATATATATATATATATATATATATATATATATATATATATATATATATATATAGTAGAATAAAATAAAATGTCTAAGTGATAGCATAAAGGTTATTCATTTTGTGTTTGTAAGTTTTTTTTTTTCATAATTTGTAAAACAGCTTATATATTTATAAAAGTTTTGAAATCCTAAAATAAAACAAAGAAGAAAAATAATGTAAAATAGCGAACCTCCAAATCAATATTCATTTCAATCAAAATACTATTTGTAAATTTCCACTTTTTTTTGCTGGTTTTTTTTTTTTTCGCATTTTTTTATTATCAGTGTATTGTTTAAAATGTTATAAACATTAATAAATATGAAAATAGGGAGCAGTTAAAACACATAATTCAATTTATATGTATTTGAAGCATAATGTGGAAATGACTATAATATAAGTAAGAAATATGAGGTATTAATAAAAGTTTTAAAACTTATACCATTCCAATGCATAAATGAGAGTGTTACATTCTTAGAATTTTTTACTAAGGAAAGACAAAACTGTTCACAAACATCGATGAGCTTTAAAATAGATTAAATAAGCAATACAAATTCAACAATCGGAAAAACAATCAGAAATCGAAAAGAAAAATCATGAAACAAGCCAGTCACTGTTAGAAGAAATACGTTAAATGCTGCCTGAATTTTCTGGCCTAAACCCGAAAATGGAAGAAATTCCCGAAGTGCTGGAGAGGATGACTTCAGTTTTGTGCATGTAATGACACACAGCATTTGTTCAATTGTAGAACATAAACCTTGACTCCCTCGAAAGTTTATGTTATCGCCCATTCGACAGTTACTGTTCAAGGCTGTCCCATTTAGTATTAGATATAAAAGAAGAGAAAAGTAATTTTTCTTTTGTAAAAATCAATTAGAATTTCGAAAATATTCGGTCTTTATGAAAGTGTCGAAAGACTGAGGAGTTTGAGAACCGCTCTGAAAATGGCTTTGCTGTTGTTTCATTTGTTGAGGCATGAGCCATTTCGACATTTTATAGGTTCGTCACAAATTGCCTTTTTTACATTAGTTTTTCCTTCTTGAATTTATCGGCAGAAGCGTAAAGCGTGTTTCTGAAATGAAAGAAAATTTTATGTTTCAAGACAAAAATATATTAAAAAAATGATCGAAATGTATAATTAAAGGTATAAAAGAGTTTTCTGAACATGTAAAATTATTCAATTGTGCTTTTTTGAGATCATATATTTATTAAATTAAAGTGAAATAAAGCAATTACAATTTATTATTATATTTAAAATGATCCTGAACTTATTTTAGTATGACCAATAAGTACAAAAAGAAAAATGTTTCTTTTGTGTTTCCTTCTAATAATTTTTATGAACTTTCGTACAAATTTATGAATGCTGATTGCAAGCCTTCTTTGCCCTACGCATTTTATCAATATTTGCTGCATTTGAGACTCATTAACTCTGAAGTAGCTTGTCTATCTCAA
This sequence comes from Argiope bruennichi, assembly GCF_947563725.1. NCBI lineage: Eukaryota > Metazoa > Arthropoda > Arachnida > Araneae > Araneidae > Argiope > Argiope bruennichi. The sequence continues at coordinate 101,417,902 of NC_079161.1, forward strand.
AAGAAAAGCTGAAAAGTCAGTTTAGAGGTGTGAATGTACTGGGAATTGATTTTTCTTTTAAGACTATGGTGTTGAAATGATCCGCTCCCGCTTCCCCATATCAAGGAACCTCTTCATCTGAAGAAAAAAGAGTAAATCAGGGAAATAAGCAGAGTGTGAAAAGTACCAGAAATATATATGACAGGTCATTTTACACCAAGAAAGGCATGTGAGGCAACATAAAATATATACCCTACTTTGTACCAGGAATTGATATGGCGGGTTATTTTACACCAAGAAAGGAGTATGAGGCAACACAAAATAGATATCCCACTCCGTACCAGGAATTGATCAGGTTGTTTTACACCATGAAAGGTGTTTGAGACAACACCAAATAGATCCCCAAGTTGTTAATAGGAATTAATATGACAGGTTATTTTACACCAAGAAAGAAATACGAGGCAACACAAAATAGATCTCCGTCAAACTTCCAAAAGGTTCTAGAACCTCTCAAAACAAAGCAAATCTTTAATGAAGCTCATAACATTCACTGAATCATGTTGACCAAATGGGACGCTTGGATATTGTTCACAGTTAGGCAGGACATTCCCGTCGCTGAAAGTTTTGAATGATTGTCATCAAGAACAGCCCACAAGTACCATGAATATTTGAATTCAATAAATTAGTACATTCTTAATAATCACCCTTTTCTAGTTCAGCGGGATATGGCTTAACTCATTTACATTTGAATAATGTTTGTAAAATACCGGAAAATTTTGAGCATACCGATGCCATATTTTTAAAAATATGTAAGAAACAGATGTATGGCTTCTGTTTAAAATAAGGTTTCCAAAATGAATACAAAAAATATTCCTTAATTTGTGTAAAAGTAACAGTTAAATTTCTTTTATTGAAAAACGTAGATACATTCAAAAACTTTGTAAAATGTACGTTTGTTTCGAATTACAATGCTTCGCCAGTAGTCAGCATAGCGAAACAAATTTTTGAGAAAAAATATTTTCAAAAGCATTTAATTCGAATTATTCTGAAATTCTAGTAATGAAAAAGAAGAAGAAATTTATGCATTCATGTTCCTCCGACATCACTACGACTCAAAATGCATTGCCATTTTTTATTTTTTTTAGCGCGGACATAAAGATGTCAGGAAGTCTTTTGTATTTAGAAAATAAATAAATTTAATTTTTAAACATAAGCATTAAATTATGTAACTGTGCAAACAAAAAAGAATCTGAAAATGGAATCAAACGAAACGAAACATCAAACAAGAATTCAGAAAGAAGCAACTCTGTAACAAATAAAATATATATATATATCCCAGCTGCAGAGATTAGAAAGAAATATCAAAAGAGCTTAACTGTTGGAGCGTTAAACTGTGAAGATTCATTTTGAACAGAATAGAATGTAAAAAAAAGAAAAAGAAAAAAGTATTTTACCAACAATGCAAAACAGCAAACGGTCTAAACTGTTGCCAGTCTTTGTCCTCCTCGTTGAGAGTTGAAAAGGATTTGCTTGGGAGACCCCCTCCTCCTCCGACTCCTTCCCCTTAGCAGTGTGTTGCTTCTGGAAAAGAAATAAAATTCAAAAACAGTGTCTGAATTCACTCAATAAAGTTGATTTCGAAGCGCCTGAAAAATGGTTGAAAAAATTTAAACATTTTGTTTAGTTACAGTGAAATAAACTAGGAACACAATTTCAAATCGAGAATTATGATGCTTCGTAATCTGAAATCGTCTAGTTTGGTAAAGTATGGTACAAAGTTTGATAAAGTTACTTAAAGTGATCGTTTTTTCAGTTTCGTAACGGCAATCTATTTAAACTAAAGAAAAAAAATGTATAAAAGTTAATTTAAAAAAAAAATTGTTTTTTTGTCTTCTTTTTTAATTAATCTTTTTCTAAAATCATATATATATATATATATATATATATATATATATATATATATCCACTCTTAAATCGTTGAAACAAAACCGACAATCGGGATATGACGGAGCATCACCTTAAGTTCTAAAAGTGTCTTATGTGGGCCTTCGGCAACATATTTCTGAAAATCAAACAAAAAAAAAGCAATGAATGTCGAAGGAATTTGGAGCGTTCCATGATTGGGTCTTTATACACTGAATAACTCAATAATACTAAATGGAAAAAAAAGAAAAAAAAACCTTCCAAAATGATAACAATAAAGTAATAGTAAATTGATAAAACTCATTGTCGTTTATGTAGGTAATTCGCATATTTACCAATAGATGTTGCTGACTAAAATACATTCAAGCACCTAATACCTGCCAGCGCACTCGAGTTAGTGAATGATATACTGGAAAATAATCTCTTTTTATATCTTCTTACGATAGGGTCCTACGAAAACATGACTTGGCTATTTTTGCAGCAGCTTTCTTGTATGAAATATTCGTCAATGTTTGGAATTCGAAGCGTTGGCAAAAATTTGCGCCTGATTAATATTTTTTTCTCAAAGATTCTCCGACTGTTGAGGTAATTTTTTATTGCACTTTCTTTTCTTAGCTATTTTATAAGTAATATCGTCAATTTCTGTAGATGCCATAGTAGTCATCTTAGATTTTTGTTGTACTTTCTTTCCTTTGCTATTTTAAAAGTAATGCCATCATTTTCTTTTATCTGATGTAGTAATCATCTTCGATGATCTATTTAGTAATAATCTTAGATGATTACTGTTTTGATGAAACTGAATTGATGATTACAGCTAAATGATAATAGTGATCAGCAATTTCATTATTCATTCGAGAAGCAAGAAATAAAAAGCTACTTTTAAAAGGAAATACTTGCGGCTACTGAGAAGCATTCTTATGAAAGAATACGTTGAACAAAGAGTTCCTACTTCTATAGAAAGTGAAATAAGCTTAAAGGAGTGGAAAAGGAAAGTCGAACTATATTTTAGAGAAGTCAACTGTATATCATCAGGTGAAAAAGATATAAACTCGTAAAATGACAAGTCATTAGAATCATAAGACTTAACTGTGAGACTTGCCAGAATTCGAAGCATTTTAAAAACATGTGCTCAGACTGCAACAATGTCGTGAAGTGAATATCATGCATTCATTTTTTTTTCAATTTCAATTTCTTTTAATTCCGACATATTTTTATAATATTGTATAACAACTATTGTTGTTGTTTCTTATGTCACTTCCATGGACAATGCCCACTGTTACGAAGACAGCGATTTAAGCCGGGGAGGGAGCGTCTCTTGTTTTTATATTAGGGCCAACTAGGGCCAAGAGTACGACTTTGCTACTCACACATCATTCATTCGCTTGCACAACCCCTTTTTACAGGGGGGCACATTCTCACATTTCACAGATAGAACAACGGAAGAACAACCAAGCCCAAACCGGGACTCGATCCCAGGACGCCTAGAACGAGCTACCCCTATGCCAGGACGCCGGCATAACAAATGTAAATGATTTAATTAGAATAATGATAATTTCATGAATTTTATTGTATCGTCATGCAGTTATTTTTTTTTTATCATTTTACATTACTTTGTTTATATTTTTATGTTCTATAATTACATTGTTTGAACCCTTTTTAAAAATAAAAAAAATGTTAAAAAAATTGTGTTTCCAATTGCAACGTAATTGTGAAAATTGTATAAAAATTAAATAAAAGTCTATCTGGAGATCATAATATAAAGGGAGCATTGGCTTCAAGATTAAGTTGCATTTTAAGCATTCTTAAATACTTTTATGTAGGTTTTTTTTAAACCCGAAATGAATCTTTCTGGCACTTAAGAGACGTCCTTGAAATGCTAAACATCGATACAACGTCGATTCATTGTAGAAATTTAAGAATGTAAAATTGAGAAATTCGAAAAGAAATTGCCTCATAATCATTGAACTATGGTAATCTTGTGATAAGTCCCCAGTTGGATTCTAGTCTAGAAATACGATTCCTCCAAAAAAATAAATTGCTTTTTGAGTGGTCCTATATAAAAGGAAATCTAAAGTCGTCGAAGAGGTGCTGAATTTCGATAAGATACTCCAGATTACCTGCAAACTTCATACTCGGGCTACGTTTCAAAACTACAAGGTCCATTTAAAGACAAAAAATCAACATCTATTGTGTCAAAACAGGGCAAGACAATAAAGCCACATTGCAGATTCATATTATTTATGACATTTCAGGTCACCCTCAATTCGCAACTGAGCGACTTATAGATTCATAAGCATTTTTCATTTGAGAAATTATCAACCTGCAGATTTACGTTACTAAAATAATAACATACGGTGGAAACCTTTGTCTTCTATCGAGTGTAAATAAGTAAACAAAATTGAGGATGAGAAGAGATAAACGTGCGAAAAGCAAAAATGCTGAGAAATCCTCGCAAACTGTTCACGCGAGCCATAGGCATACTCATAAAAGTATCCTTATTATATGTTCTTTTGAGCTAATAAGAGTATTTCTAAGACCATTTCTGGTTTTCCACATTATGAAGCATAGTATATTTGATATTTTAAAATACAAAAAAAAAATGTGGTTGTATGTCTTTTTAATATTTACATCACTAATAATTGTTTTCTTATATTGTCGATTTAGATAATAGCATCACCTATTAACCACTAAATAAGTAATCTGATTTCTCCAACAATGAATATTTTTTATCGCTTCAACACTGCTGAAACAACCTCTCTATTCAAACAGCTGGCCCAAACTTTTATCACATTTTAAAATTTCGTTACACCAGGAGTAAAAAAAAAAAAAAAATTGTAACTGTCAATTGAATCTAAGTGTCTTGATGAATGCAATCCTTTTTGCTACGCTGTATATGGAAAATTAATTTTTTGAATAATTATTTGGATTGTATATCAGCCTTTGCATTTTTCAACTATCTGAAACTTGAAAGGGTCTAGATGTATGGAATTTGACCATGAAACAATTCAAATACAGTCCACATTAAATGAGACATTTTTTTTTTTGCTTTGTGCAGTTCGTTTTGAATAATTCATGAATAGAAGTAGAAATTATGAAATAAAAGTAAAATCAGAAAAAAAACTTCAACTCAATACAACATAGTAATTGAAAATATTTCGAGAAAATAAATTTTTAATTCGAAAAACGTCTATTCTTCCCTTCAAATAAAAAATGAAGTTACGATTTATATGTTTTCAATAACTAAATTCCTATCCTAAAAATGATCAAAGATTCTTTTAACTGGTAGAACATTAATGATACAATTCTCTTCTGTATATATTGATATTTTTTTTAATTTCTTTCACAAATTATTCATTTCAAACTATTTGGTGGAGAAATAATTTTGGAAATAAAAATTAAATGGAAAATTAAACATAAAATATCCATTTAATTAATGAAGGAAAACTATTGAATAAAAAGCATGTTCAGTTCCCATTTCTAATCTTACAGTCCGCTTTTTGCTCCAGTAATATGTCAAGTAGAATTGATTGTTGATGAAATTTCGTTTCAAATGAGTTGAAAACTGCCACAATAATAATATTCTGCTACAACTAATTTATTATTGTTTGGCTGAAGTAATTGCTACCCTTTAAGTAAATTTCTTTTTCTTTCAAAACATATTTTTATAAGAAAAGTACTAAAAAGTGACAACAAAAAATTACCTTTTATCATTTTCAAATAAAGTTCAAGTAAAAAAGATAGAACGGTTCTCTAGGAAAAAGTATCGATGCTTAAATCCTATAAGTTTGTACTAACTCTTTAAATATTCTTTAATGTTCGGCAAACTTTACTTTGAAAGAAAGATTATAATTTATGATTGTTCAAGTTTTAGGATTTATGGTTTAAAAAATTATTGATTTTTTGGACTGTTTAAGTGATTTATGATCTAAATAAGAAATGTATTTCAAAAGAGTGGCATGGATTAATTTAAAAGCAGCTTACATTAAAGGCGTTATACATTAACAACATGCACTATACTTTTAATAATTAATTGAGGTAGAATATACGGTCTGAAATAAATCAAATTTTATGGACTAACACAGAAAATCCATACTAATTGACATAAAGAAACTTCCAAAAATTGTACGAATTATTAAAAAACCGAATTAAATTCACATTTCCTATATCTATTTTTCATTTTTCATCCTATCATTTTTCCTACTATTTCTATTATGCAAAGAGAAAGTATTACAACCATTATTTATTAATAACATTTTAATTTGCATTAATTTTTGCAACAATTAATTTATTTGCAAGAAATAATAATTTAATCATACTATTAAACTTCCAAAATAGTCCCCTTTTTCGAGTGTTTAAAAAAACTATCCACAGCAAGAGTTTCGAACTGTTTCTGATATTATTTTGATTTTAATTTTTCCCAAAAGCGATGTGGAACAAAGGGAAATGAACTGGGCAAGAAAATCCTTTTCAACTCTCTGAGAAAGGCAGAGACGGACAATAGTTTTCTTCTTTTGTTGTTTTGCCTTGCTCAAAATATGTTTTCAGCTATTATTTTTAGATTAATTTTTTTCGCAAAATGAATTCTCACTGTAGTCTGAAATGTTTCTTTTTATGTCATTACACTGGGAAATTATTTTTTTATTTTTATTTAATGACTCACAATGTTGATTTTAACTGAGTATTTGCTTGATGTCGAGGTTTTATTGGGCTAAATATCACTTGAGAAAGATTTTTGGATTAATTACTCAGTTTTGCGCATGGTTTCAATGCTTAAATATGTTCAATCTCGAAAAATAAAATGATTATTACATGCAAGTTAGGAGCAAAATATCAGCTTAAGTAGTCGGTTTATTTTAAATTTCTATTTATTATAGGTTTAGGATTATGATAAGTAGTATTAAATTATAAACATTTCACAAATTTCTCCATGTTTAAGATGAATAATTAATTTTTTTAACATTTTCTGAGTAATTTAATTATTTATTTATTTGAAATGTGCTTTTACTTTATTTTGTAAATCTTCTACAGATTTCTAAGTGAGTCTTTATTTTATGTGTTCCCCTTTCATCACATGATTTTTTTTTTTAATATGTTGTAAAAAAATTATTTGTTATAACTATTTATGAAGTTAAAGAATAGGTTTTGTGCTATTTCTTTGATGCGGTTTTTATCTACCGCGCAAAAATAGTTTTCACTATATAGAATACAGATCGAAATTGAGAAATAATGGAAATAAAATGAAGATAATTTTAATTTGTTTGGAATAGGAACCCATGAATGAATTATCGTCTTTAATATTATATATTTCTTTAAATTTTTGTGTCAGACTCGTATACAAAATGTAATAAAATCTACTATTACGTGCTATAATTTTATACTTTTCTGCATATATTCTCAAATAAAATTATTCGCAACATCAATTCATACGTAGAATCAGGTTTTATTATGCATATATGTAATATTACTTCTTTGCGTTTGTAGTATATATCAAACAAAAAAGTTTCTTTATTGGCTAATGGGTCTGTACCTGCCAAGGCCGCGAGAACCAGTTACCATTCCCGAAACTTTCTTCCCAATATCTGGGCCCCTCCCCCCATGTGGAAGATAGACAAATAAGAAAAGGAAGAAAAGATGGAAGAATTAATTTGAAATCCCAATACAAACCGAAAAAAAAAATACAAATGTCATCTGTTTCGATGGAGGAATATGCAAAATGTTTTGAGGGTTTTGTTTAGTTATATAACTATTCCGTTTTAAAACACCAACAGGGATATTTTGGGATGGACCTCATAATTTTGAACCACGCTCAGATGACGAGGACGACATCTAATCTAGGGCACCCTTTCTAAACTTCGATATCACACCAGGGGGAGGGCGTTTGACCCGAAGGATTTAATGAGCAACAGACCCGCTTACACGATATTCTTCGATGGAATCGGATTTCGAACCTGAAACCCTACTTTTATTAAGCTGAGACCTTATCATCAGGTTACCGTGACCCAGGGAATTTCCCAAATACTTTAAATCTCCCAACACTTAAAATGGCGTCTTCACAGAATTCTTTTTAATTTTATCCACCTCTCAATCTTTTAATTTTTTTTAGGCAAATTGTTTGACTGCGACCATCGAGTAAGAAATAATTTTCGGGGGAGAGGTGGTGGAGGAGAGGCGTTCCGTTTACGTTCCGAAATTGACTAAATTCTACGGCCATCGCATGCATAAAATAGAACCAAACTTTTCTAAAATTTTACAGTTATTTTATCGTTATTCTTTGAAACATTTCCTGCAATTTCTATACGTACTTTACATCTAAAATGACTGGTTTCATAAGATTTATCTATAATGTTTTTTTATGTTTGTTCTTTCCACTGAATTGAGTATAAAATTAGCAATAGAGCAGGTAATCGTTTTTATATTTGGCAGAATATAATATGAAATGCTAGAATTACAAAGAGAGGCTCAAAAACAAAACTACATTGAAACAAAGTTCTCAATGTAATGAGAACATTTGCTGTCGATTATATAAAGTATGAAAAAAAAAAGAAAAATGAAAGAATTCAGTTGATCACTATATAATAAGTATTTCCGAAAAAATAATACTGATATCATTTCCTTATTTATACAATGTAAATAATTAATATTTTTAACAGGGCAAATGTATTCTCTTTTTACGAAGAGACAAATATTTCAAATATAATTTATTAATATATCATTTTGAAAATTCATATTAATTAATAAAATAAAGTGACTGACAAAGCTATATAATTAAGTTCAAATAAAATTTCCATATTTCTAATTAGAGAAATAAAAGCTGATTAACAGAATAAACATATAATCTTATTAAATATGCACTTCAAAAATTCATTGTAAAATATGGAAACGCGAACAAAAAACTGTATATAAAATTAACAATATTTATTTAGTCAATGAATTCAGTCAGTAACAAAATAAATCTTGATTTTAAATTTAATTAATATATTTTCCTAATTTCAAATTTTTCCGCCTTCACGACTCTGGAATTAAAAATTTTATATTAATTGAATTAATTTTAATAATTCATTCTGGTTATTTCTTTTTACTTTGCTAGCAAAATGTCAGAAAGTAGTTGCCTCAATAAATTTAAGTTTTGGTTTTAATGCATTTGCCTATAAAGATTTCTATTGAGAAATTTTATATTTCGTCATGGAATTGAAATTTTCAAGATTTTAACTAGAAGTGATTAAATTTTTTAAAAAAACCCAGTAAAATATACTTTTGTAAATATAAAGATATTTTTAAATTTTTCGTTATATCTTATTAGTAATTGGGATTTTATTTGATTCTGGTTTTGGACGGATAATGTATCAACGGCAGATATTTAATGCTCTGCTTCTAGAAACTGGTATAAGAAAAGGGGCAATTTTTTTTGTGTGTGTTTGTGTAAGAAGTCCTTTCACAAAAATATAGTACACTCCGAAGTATCCGGCTTCCTTACTATCCGTCCTGGTTTTCTTTTATCGTAATTAATTGAAGAAGGCAAGGCGTTTCATTGGCAACATTGCCAAGACATTAGAAGCGGGCGACTGCTAGAATCTTCAGTGTGCAAAATACAAATTGTGACAGGAAAAGAGTAGCGTTCTGCTCTTTGTTCATTGTTTTGTCAGTGTGTGACGGACCTCTATTCTTGCCGCTGTTCCTGATTATAACGCGTAGTACGTACAATATCCATATGTTGTTCTTGGAGTATGCTTAGTATTTTTTTTAACTGAACCACAGTGAAATTTTCATATTTTATATTAAAATATAAACGGTTTATGTCTTTTATCTCACTTTTCCTCCAATAAATTCTTGAAATTTGCAGGGCAGAAAATAAACATATATAAACTACCAGTACAGAGCCTTCTATTTTAACTCGACAACAGCTTCTATGATTTACCGGGATGCTGATGCATCCACATTCCACGTGGCTTGAGATAAATGGAAGATTCAGTACTCAGCAAGAAGTAAGAAAATACGTATTATAACATTGATTTATTGTATAAATCTGATATTGATAGGTCAAGAAATGAGTCATAGAACTCCGGCCTATCCTGCGTTTTTATTATCCGGCTTGTCCTTTTGCCACATTATTTCGGATACTCGGAAATTTCAACCTGATGCTCAATAATCTATTTGTTTCTTTCATATTTAAAATTTGTCTGTGTTTTTAAAGCTTTTTCAAACATTATGTCTCCAAGCATATATTTTGTTATAATTGTACATTGTTTTATAATATGATTTTCATTTTTAATTACTTTTACCAAAGATGGATTTCATTTCTAATTACTCTACATATATATATATATATAAGTAATAAAGGTTTCCAGAAACTATATTCCTTTTTCAATTTTAATTGGTGGAAGTGCTGAATTCGTGATGTCACTGGCGTGATGCCTCATTGGCGAACTTTTCGATCGCTGAGTATTGCGTCGGCTGCACGTTTGCTGTTTAAAATGTTAAAAAGAAAAACTGAATATCCGGCCACATGCGAATTATATTCTTTCTTCCGCATTTTGAATGTTTGAAATACAAAATCAATTGAAATTCACAGATAAATGTGTGAAACTTTTTAACAAGACGTGATGAATGATTCGATGGTAAAAAGATAGGCGTGAAGACGGATATAGGTGTAGGATGTATGTGTTAATATAGGATTTGAAAAATGATTACGATGAGGAACGAATTTGGAGACGAAATTTAATTGATGAAGATTTCCCAAAGATTGATGATGATGATTGATTGATTAATTGATGATTTGTTGAAGAGTATTAAGAAGACCCCGGAATTCACCATTACGACACTGTCAACGCCTTTTCCTCAAATTTCCTGTTCATTTCTTCATCACCAAAGGCAGCAGCTTTCTGCGACGGAAGCATACGAAAACTGGTGTCCCACCATGATGAATGCTTCAAAACTGGTAGCAATTATGTCGAAAAATAACTTAAGCCTTGAATTTCATAATGCAATAAAACTGCTTTTCTAATAACTGTTTCTTCTTTTTTAATTACTTAATGGAACTTAGTTTCTGGATACCCTTGTTATGTGTGTATGTGTATGTGTGAACAGTCGCTTATTTCTTTAATTATTGCAACCACATCTAAATACGAAGTTCATCAAATAAAACACTCTGAAGCTTTTGAAGTAAACACTTTGAAATATTTTGTATATTATAAAATTTTCAAAAATTAGATTTTTATACTGCTCTCACAGGTCAAGTGTCATTGAGTGAAATATTTTTCTTACAATTATCTATTCAAGGCACAAAGGTTTCTGCAAATACCTTTAAAATGTTTTGATATTAAAAGGAAAATTTATTGAATTAGACCACACTTTTTATACCTCTGACCGCAGTTTAAATGAATCTTTAACGGTTATTTTCGAGAATAATATATACATGACAAAAAATTATTAAACTAGCAAAAAAAAAAAAAAACTAACAACGGATTGTCGACGTCTATTCAAAATACATTCATTATATTATGCTTGTGTATAGTCGAAACAATTCAAGACTTGTTCAAGCATTTCGTTGGGAAAACTCTACAAAGAATGTACAACTAATAAAATTTTATTTCTTAGTGCAGTTATAATGGAACTCAAACCTGGATGAATATATATGTATCCATTCAGAGAACTGCTGTAAAAAAGAATACTAACCAATGATCTTCTAAAAATACCATACCACGTATTTACGAAAAATTATTGCTGGTGATGAACCTCTTTCACGAAAATAGATTTTCATTTTTCAAAAAAGAGATTGTTTTTAAAATTAATAATTGTTCATTGATTAAAGCAACATTTGTCTGTACTATTTCTTAGAAAAGAAGGATATGAATTTATTTGAAGTACGGCTAATTGATATAAATCTAGACTGGCTGTAATGGTTTTCACGAATTCTTGCAGTTCATGGCTTTCACGAATGCTTTATGGATGCAAGTTATTAAGTCGGTATATTTTCTATCCTGTCGTTTTTGGAATGTTGAGAGCATTCGTATTCCACCATTATAGTATCTTGAAAATTAAACTAAATACCAATTCTCGAATCATTTGTAAACCGTCTCATTTTCTCGATTCTTTCCAGTAGAAGTAAAATGCCCGAAATTCAGAAAATGTGGTTTTCATTCCTCTACAACTATACTAGGATTAGGATTAACTACCAGCATAAATAGTCAGTATTTCCAGACACTACTTTTTATAGAAATGCGTATTTACTTTTTTTAAACCATGCACGATTGTAAGACAAGAATTTTATTTTCTTGTTTTGTTAGCCAGTATTTCTAAGAAATCATTAGTTTTTTAAATTTTTCTTCTTTTCTTTGTAAACTTGCTGTTACAACTGTCGACCGATCAAAGTAAACATTCTTATGAGCGATTAGCTAATTATTTTCAAGTTATGGTGATTTGATGATGTATTTCTGAAATAATTGTTTAGATCTCGATATTAGACAATATGACAAAATTTTAAAATAAGCATACCTCTACAAATTCTGTAGATAGAAACATGAAAATTCCTGAGTACGTAATTAATGTAAGAGAAATATTATATTTTTAAAATCTTTTGTTCTGTATGAGACGTATACAAATTTCATATGTGTATTGGATAACATTTTATAATCAGTCTCAAGCGAAGAAATATGTTTTATATGATTTCCCACTTTATTTAATGAAATTTCTAATTGAAAGTATCTAACTGTTATATATATATATATATATATATATTATACCTTTTAAATATTCGACCATATAATAAAACATATATTTTAAAATTTTATTTCTTTTACATATGCTTTTAATTAAATTTTTCCTTTTTTATATAAAAAATATCAAAAACTGAAACTCAAATCTTCAGAGAAATCTGAAACAATAATGTGTCTCCAAAAGAAAAGAAAACTCTGCACTCTAACAATGACATAAATCTTCCATTACTTTTATTGAAATATTACTTTTTTGTCTGGCATCGTATTCCATATATGATGAAACAATTTATTACTGCAGTTACGCATTACTACATTTACAGCAATAGAAAGGAATGACGATATTGTGATCCGTAACAAAACATCGAAATCAATTTTCAGCCAATTTAATTCTACATTATAGCTTTTCTTTCACTGCAGACAATATATTAAACTAAACAAATATGGTTATTTAGTTATTTGTTGATAGGTTGACTGCAATATATTGTATTATTGTTACTAGCGGAAAATAAATAATAAATAAAAAAGCATGTTATTTATTTATAGTCACAATTCCTGAAAAATAATAGTAATCTTTCTCTCTTCATCAAAGACATTCCCTGGAAATTGACCAACGAATAATATTTGTGAATATGAGCAAATATGAACGATTCATAATACTGCTGAAGAATCTTAATTAGTATTTTTAATGGAAATTATAAAACTAAATTAAATCAAAGGATAAAAAAAGTTCTAAAAGGCTGTTTCCAGCAATAGTTATGAGAGCAGTCCGATTTTAGTTCTGAGTCGCTGATCTTTCACTGGTATTATTTAAAACTGCTAATTTGTCCCGGAATTTAGATTTTTTCACAAAAATTGTGGAGGAAATGAATCCGGAAACATTTACACCAACATAAACATAAAAATTTTATCTTTTCAGTACTACTAATTTCATTTTTAAACTATTTTTCTTTCGGTTATTATTATTATTTTTTTTATAAAACATACATGATTCTGAAATAAGGAAATTTTTAGGTATTAACACCTTGCTGACAATGTTGAATCTTTGAAATATTCCACAACTGCTTTTTATAAAAAAATTTCTTTTTTTAATTTCAATCGATGCGTCTTAAAAAAGAGATTTGTATGTCATAACATATTTATATATTCCACTACTGCTTTTTATAAAAAAAATTCTTTTTTTAATTTCAATAGATGCGTCTTAAAAAAGAGATTTGTATGTCATAACATATTTATATATTCCACTAAACACATATTTATACGTCATAACATATTTATATATTCCAATAAACACATGTTTATAAGTCATAACATATTTATATATTCCAATAAACACATATTTATAAGTCATAACCTATTTATATATTCCAATAAACACATATTTATAAGTCATAACATATTTATAACATATATTCCAATACTACTTTTTTAAAATATTCATTTTTTTATTTCAATCGTTGCGCTTTAAAAAAGAGATCTGTCTGTCGTAACATATTTAACAAAGAAGATTCCGTATTAATAATATTGTACAAGAAAAGATTTTAACCCTAATAATACCAAGCTAGTAGGTAGTAGAAAATAAATCAACAAAATTTAAACATATCAATAAGCGATGAATTTAGCTGCATTTTAGGGAATGAAAAATAACATTTGATTAAACAAATTGCATGAAATGAATATTAAATTTCTGTTAAAAAATTTTGTAGCATTGTATATACTAAAATATTTGAATACAATATCGCATTTCAAGAAATTAAAAATGCATTATTCCCCATGTCAAATTTAGCAAATAGCATATGGCATGATAGAAGTAGTTAAAATTAAAATTGAATGTTTGATTTAGAAGAACATTTTAAAACTGGTTATTAGTACTGAATCTAAATATTATTGTTGCTTTTTCTTAGAAAAATGAAAGAATGAAAATGTTCGTATACACCTGAATATAAAAGTTATAAGCAAATAAGCGATATCATTATCCTCACAAAACAACTGAGGATATTTCTGCGCCTGGTGGGAAAGCTAAATAATGCATCTTTTGTGATACTAAATTGGATATTTCAGTAACTTTGGGATTTCAAAAAATATCTGATTATCTGACTGTGAATATGTGGAATCTGAATGTTGTGGTCGTTACTTCTATTGAAACATATTTCTTAGGTTAACTTTTGTCCAAATCGGAGTCGCGAAATTTGAAAGCATTCAATAATATAAAATGTTCAAATAGTGTTTATTTGGCACACTATACTGATCGAATCGGCTTAATGTTATACAAATAAACCAATGGTGGCTTTAGGAGCTGTTAAGAAATCAGCGGAATAGCGTAAATGATAAAATCTTTGACTTTGTTCAACAACAGTATTTAATTTTTTTTTTTAAATGGGTCTTTAATATGCATTATAGTTGAAAAAAGTTACATGAAAACATTTATATCACATCTGTGGCAAGTGAAGCCAGAAAGTCAGATTTATGCTCTTTTAGGCTGATTTCGAGAAATTTAAGGGCGTGTAGACTGGGTGCGGAGATATTCTTTAATAAACGTGTAGTACGATATGTGCGACATTAGGACTGTCGATAAGCATGGATTTTCTTGTAGGTTGCTACCGTGTGACGGAACCGGTACATTTGGTTCCATGGCTGGTGTTAAAATTAGTACTGCAATTCTGGTTAGGAATTAACAAATGATGCTCACAATTTGTAGTAAATGGCAATAGTATGCTTTGTGCCGGCTTCTGCAGTATTGATTCAGGTTCATATATTTCGATCTTATATTTCTACGAAGGGATCATAGCTCTTATAAGTATTACATTTCACATGTTGCAATACTCGAGAACCTGTAGCATTGTTCAACGGATTGGTAGTTATTATGCTCTCCTGAATTTATAGCTACGGAACGTTCATTCTCCTCTTATTCAATTAAATTGATAAAGCTAAATGATTTCATTAAATTTATAATGCTAGCTGAACTTATCCAATTGAAAATTATGGTTTTATGCATTTTCCTCTTCATCCTGTTAATCCTTTCCATAGAACGTCGCTAAAATAGAACATTTATAATAATTGTTAATAGAATAATTGAATAAACGTTTTTTTCAATGACCGAATGTGATTGTTTTCTTTTTATAAATAACCAAGACTTTTTTTTCTTGACGTTTAGACAATCGTTATAATGATGTCTGAGATTTTTTATTATATCTTCTGCGATATCTAAGATAAATTTACCAGAGTCTCCCATTTACGTAGAATATAATTGAGAGAACCAAGCATATACTTTTTTTTCACTCTCGCACTTTTATTACTATTCTTGATTTTGCATAACCACTATTTGCTACAACTGGTTATTTAAATTTTCGCATACTCTACCCTTTTTTACCATTGTTTCTATTCATTTTATCACTAGACCTAGTTTTAAGGTTATTGTGACTCATTTTGAAAAACAAATATTAAAGTCATTAACATATCTCCTTGCCATCAAGACATCCAAGATAGCCTTGTCTGAAGTTTATTCTTCTGTGAAAGCATCCTATAAGAAACAGCGTGACGAAAAAAAAAATTAAATATGAAGTATTGCTGATTTCGCTTAAACAAATCTAATTTTAAGGAAGAAATATATTTTGCGAAAAAGTAATCTATTTTAAACCAGAATACTATTAAAACGCAATATTTATTTAACTGCGTTCTGCTGTATTATTTCTTAAAACTAATGTATTTGGAACTATGCCAGAATGAAGAAAAATGGCTCTGATTTATTTAATATTACAAGAAAAATGTCAAAAGTCTCTTCAATACAGGAGTAATTATTTATTTAGTTTTCAGAAAGTTACTCCTTTACTTAAAAAATATAGAATAGTCATTATGAAAGTGAGAAGCGTAATGCATAGAATTTATGTTCAAGAAAAGAATGAAAAAAAAAATATTAAATAAAACTTTATAATTGATATTTATTATTTACTCTTTCAATAAATACAAAATTTTGCAATATATATATATATATATATATATATATATATATATATATATATATATATAGAGAGAGAGAGAGAGAGAGAGAGAGATATAGAGAGAGAGAGAGAGAGAGAGAGAGACTAATTAGAAATAAAAACCAAGAGACAAAAGGAAAAAAAATTTTTTTTTTACCTGCTGCTGGTATATACTTCCGTTTTTGTTTTTATAATTGTTTACGAGAGTTCTTATATAGTTTATTTTATGTTATTGTATTTTCGGCTTAATTAGTGATCGTATTCTTTTATAATTTTTGTTTTGTTCCATTTCTGTAAAAAATGGCGTATCTCTTAGGCATTAACTTCAGGGGATTTTCGGGTCACGAGGGGTCAATACTGTTGGACAAAAGTATTGATTCCTCACAGAAAAAAAATTATTTATTTTCAATATCTGCCTTGAGAAAGTCTTCAGGCCGGATTCTTGTTTTATTTTGTTTAATTTTGATTCTATTTTTTTTCCCTTTTAACCTGGTTTTTATTACTAATTTGTCTAGATTCATCAGTGTTTTAGTAGTAGCTACATTTGTGCTTTCTAAATACAATGGTGCCTTTTCTACTTTTTTTTCAACTTTTTTTAATGTTTAATATTTTTAGTTTCCGTTTGTTTAATGTTCTCATTAATCTCATTCATTCATCATTCATTCTAATCATTTGTGCTTTTGACTGAGCTGCAATTGCTTAAAAGTTAGGTGCTAAGAGAGGAACTCCAAACCGAATTTTTATTATTTTTAAAATCAACAATCTATATTGCCAGTTTTGAAAGAAAATGAAATAAAACGTCTCTTTTAAATTGTTTAAATGTAATTCAAAATTGTTTAAATGCACGTGGAATAAATCTTTAGAACTTCAATAAACTTAATTGAATAAAAATAAAGGTGGAGAAAGATTAATGTCAATATTATGTAAAATTGTTCTACTTAAAAATCTGCTACATGGTGTTTTAGCTTTTTTTGAAAGTATTTTGCTTTAATCTTCATTATATAAACGGGATAAAATTATATCTTCTTCATGATAATGTATTACATCAAACCGGAATATCTCTCACTTAATAATCGGAAATATCTTCAACCATTACGAATACATTGAAATTTGTCAGGAGAATTTTTGGGTACTAGACTTCTTCTTTAAATATGGTTAAATGTTTCCCATAAGATTTAATTATTATTTTGATATCGATAGAAAATACTCTTTATGAAAATCACTTTTGTAGTGATCAACCCATTTTCTAATTGAATTTTGATCGTCTTATAAAAGCTTAATGCTCAAATTTAAAATTTATTTCGCAATATTCATTGTATAAAAAATAGTTTTCCATGTAATTCTGACTTTGCAGAATAAACATAAATTTTGCTATTAAATGTATTTTTCAAATTACATTTTTTTCTAATTCAGCTGCTCTTTGGTCTGATGTCTGACGCATTACTGAGAATATAATATATTAAAAAATAGCCATTATTGTTTTAACACAATTATGGATATTAGAATTAACCACATAACAGAGAATAATTGCCAAACAAAAACTTTTAAGATTTCCTGTTAGTCTACTGACTATGCTCGCCAGTAGCATATTTTTTTGAAACTAAGCTTAAAGTTTTCCAAAGAAATTCCGTCAAAGCAAAGTCAAAAATAACGAAAAATTAAAGGTAACTTGATATATTCTTTTTACTCCAATTATGAATGCAATATGAAAATCGCAACAGATATGATCTGAATTCAAGTAAAAATTCAGAAAGCAGTCGATGTTTTCCTCTGATATAGTTGAAAAATTAAGTGATAAATGAATCTTTTTTTATGACAAAGAGTTATTTTCTGCGTTTAAAGAAGAATTACAAATGATAATTCTTCAAATCAGTTTTGAATGCTGTCGATTAAATTTTAGTTTTTGCTTATGGAGACAACATTTTAGCATTTGTTTGGAAAATAAAAAGTTTTTCAATAATATAAATCTTGTAACAAGCCTATTTGTAGATTATTTTTAATAATTTTTAAACTGATATTATTTTGTTTCAATAAATATATGCAATATCAGAGAAAATATTATCCATAGTTGCTTTGATATATATTTCATTTATTTGCCTAAGGATTGAAAGTAAAACAAAACAACGAAATTAAACAATAATTTAGAGGATAAGGCATGTTTAAATGTTTGTCTTCCAACTTGTTTTTTTAAAGTTAAATAAGTTTTCTAAGAAGATGTAGTTCTTTACAAAATAAACAATTTTACTGTAGAAATCAAACATACTACTTAAATGTATTATTGATACATAAAGTTTCTTTATTAAAATTCGTCTTGTCAAAAAGTTTAATTTGATTTAACTTGACTTATTTCTTGCTTATAAAAGTGAAATTTCATAATCGCACTTCCTTCTTTAGTATATGCTTGAACACTTCCCTTTTCTAGGTAATGATGCACTATTTTAATATTTTAATAATTACTTATTAATTAATCATTCATTAAATAAATCTTTTTTCCAAGCCGGGGCATAAACTGTAAAGAATCGGACTAACAATGGATCTCAATATTTGAAAGGTTAGCATAACTCAACTAAATTTTATGTCATTTAGTAGATTAATAAAAGAATGTTTTAATAACTGTCTTTAATTAAGCGGCATTTTTTGTATCAAAGCAATTGCAAGAGTTTTTTCAAAGCCTTTTTAATATTTGAAATATATATATATATATATATACATTATTCATTTTTTTAGCACTGGGATTTATAATTCATTATTTTAAAAGGAATATAATTCTCATTATGAATTTTTTTCAGATTCATTATTAGGCGCTGTTACAAATAAGAAATTAACATTTGAGTGGATTCCTCGATTAAAAGACATTTAAATAATGGAAATTTTAAAATAGTGTATTTTTTATCAGTAATTTATACACATACCAAAACTCGAAGCAATTGCATGACAAGAATTGAGAAAAACTCTGGACTTGAGGAAATTATAAAGTTTCATCTTAAAACATGTCAAGTTAAATAAAATTGTTTGAATTTTCGAGCAATTCCAAAATATCTATGTGAGAGATTTCTCTAATGTAAATAATGAATTTTCTAATGTACAGTTTTTGAAGATTCCGCATTCCAATGCTGTCTAATCTTAAATATTGTAGTCCCCATTGGAAGCCTTTCTATATAAATAAAATCGTTTTCCTAGAGCAAGAGAGAACATTTATACAGCAAAAATAACCATATCTGTGCAAATGCTAAAATCTGAACTTATGTGCACAATATATTTGGCATTCTTAGACTTAAATACCGTCTGTAGCTTTCTCGTGCTATCTTTTTATATGAAGTCATCAATAATACGAGTGATTCCTTACATTTAATTTTTGACCATTAAAAGATCATTGTATGCTTTTTTAAAAATTTTCTTAGCAAAAGTTATTTATACTCTACAGGATAACTTTTGAATGGCCTGTGCTTTTTCAAAAATTACATTGCAATTAAATTATAAATACGTTTCTAATTTATCTTTAAATGATTTTTGAAAATTAACGATTTAAATATTATCATGAATAAAAGGCTGTAGTGAATGAAAAATAATTAAGTATAAGGACTCTTCTGAAGTTTAATCCTAGAAACTCTTCTTAAGAGTTCATATAGTTAAGTGCGAATAAACTAATTTTTATAACAACATTAATATTATAACTTTGATCATTTCCCTCACATTCTTGAATATAAATGCGTTATTGCTTTTAAAAAAGTTATCTAACTGCCATATATTATAGAAGTTTGTATTAAATATTTTAATGTGATTTTTCCATAAAAAATTCACTTTGTGAATATGTAATATTTAAAATACGATGATTTTAAAAAACGTCACTATAAGAATGCTGTTACTCAAAACTATTTCAAATCACTTCCTTGTTTCTTTAGCATTCACGTCTTCGGCGCATTTCTTTTCTTGAAAACACCGAATCCCCTTCCATTCAGAGAAAACACTCTTTTATGCCCCCTCCGATAAGATAGTGAGGAAAAGGAAGAAAAGGCAATTTGATACTTCAACACGAACCGATAAAACATCCGAACGACCTCTGTTTCAACAAATGAATCAGCAACAAAAACGCTTTGAGAAAACTTCTCAAACTCTTGCAATCTTCCGACACTTTCATAAAGGTCGAATATTTCCCGAATTCTAATTGATTTTTCCCGAACCCGAATTCCCTCATTTCTTTTCTCTCGCTCTCTCTCTCTTCAAAGAATACAAAAAGAAATACCTCTTAACTGAGACCGTCAAACAGGAGATAAACCTCGAGGGGTCAGCTCTTTATGGTCGAAGATTTACGAAATGCTGCGGGTCATCGCATGCATAAAATGGCAGTGACCCTCTCCAGCACTCCGAGGGGATTCTCCCGTTTTATACTCCCTGTTTTCTCCGGAAAATCCACACAGAATTTCTACTCGTTCTTGCCGGATGGACGATATGTTTTTATTTATGACTTCTCAATGTTTCTCAGGGTATTGAATTGATAATACGTGTTTTATACTCTCAGAAAACAAGCATAGCAGATTTTTATACTAATATATATTTCAATATATTCTGAAAAGTTTAGAGTCCATTTATGATTTAGAAGAAAAATGTGGTGAATATTTTATTGTGAATGGTAAAATAAAAAAAAAAATACTACATTTTATTTTGAATGTATAACCAAATACGAAGTTATTTAAAACAAGCATGTAATATGTCATTAATATAAAATTAAAAGTTAGTAATGCTTCAAATTTCGTCATTATCTTCATTTTAAATCATATACGCTTGCTCAAAACATATTATTTGAAGATCTTATTTCAAAGACTAATAAAATACTTTAATATTGATTCGAAAGTACTATTATGAAAACTTTGCTTTCAAATTCTTTGCTTAATATAATTATTAATATTTTTGGTTAGTTTCTTTAATTTAATTTATTTTTCATATATTTAAAATAATACTGAAATAAGTATATATATTTCACAGAATTCGAAAATTATTGATTGTGTCTTTTCTTCATAAGGTATACTTATATATATTAAAGCATACATTTAGTGGGAGTAAACTACATTTGTTTCATATTGAAGTTCATGATTAAAAATGAAATTTAAGTTTATTTAAATTCAAAATACATTTCTGAAAGGAAAGTTTTGTATTATATTTATAATGACGAACATATCTTATACTTATCTAAGTACGTATTTATATTCCAAATTTCAACACTGGATTCAATACTAGCTCACATAGAAAATTAGAAATTCTGTCTGTAAAGCAATACTTTAAAACATTACAAACTCTGTATATAAATCCTTAATATAAGATATTCATATAGAAATTTTTTAATCATTTCCTAAATGGGCAAACGGATTTCTAAGAATTTTTCATATTGAGGTTAATAATGATCATTTTTATTTTACAGCAAATCGAAAATAAATACATCAATGACTGGCAAGAAGTAACGATTTTCCGTTTGCTAATTTATTAATATATTATATTGGAATAAAAATCTTCATTCAAAGTAAAAAACAACTTTGTTTTAATTTTGAAATTTATGTAATGCTATATGTAAGCATCTCTTTATTTGCGAAGGAATAAATCGGGGATTAACTTTGAAATGGAATAATTTGATAAATAAAATATTAGATTTCTATTTTTTGCAATAAAAATTCATAAAATTATACCATTCTCTTTTAATTATAAATAAGAATCTGAAAAATAATTGAAAGTAAACGATGTCTTAGTATATGAAAATATATTTTATGATTTTAAAACAAGCTCGAGTGGTCATCCCAAAATTTTTCTTATATATTCTCTAAAATCTATATTTTTGCGTCATTAATATATATGTGTATTATTGCGTATTATTAATAGTAACTAATATATTCGTAATTATTTCGTGCAGTAGTTACGAAGGAGCCTTTAGCTTATAATGTCTGTCAAATAAACATTGGATATTTTTTGTCGTTTGATCGCAGGTAAGCAATTAATATACAATTACCATAAAACTGAATTTCCATTTTGAATGGCTTTTTTTCCAATCGACTGAAAAAAAAAATTGGCACAAATCTACAATTGTAGTCACATAATCGCTTACGAAATTTCATATATTTGAGGCATTGCGCAGTTGAGTTATGGTGTTTATATGCGTGTGGAAGTATAAACCGGCAGACAGTAAACTCTTTGATAATTTGATTCCAAGTTTGAAACATATCTACATGTCAGGTTCTAGCTCTATATATCAGCTCTCTTCGTTTTGTAGTTATAGTGTTCAATTATATTCATTCTGCCAGACAGACAGATGTCCTCTAAATGGAATTCATTTTAAATTTAATAAGGATTTACAAACTTGGTTTAAGATTGTATACTAAATTTATTATATATAATTCAAAGCGATTTTCTGCTATCTCGCATTTTCATTGTAAGCACTATTGTATTATGTTCACATCCAGAGATATTTATTCAAAAATTGTGTTTTTTGAAGACTCATTAAGGCTTGGAACGTGGCGATTTATCAAAATCCTGATTTTTGAGCGATTACAATGCTTTCTCTTTGCATACCTCTGATATGAAATAGTAAACACAAAATAATATTTTCATTTGTCTTTTTATGCGATAAAAAGTTATTGGTTTGTTTTCCAGTTTTCACTTTTTATTTTTATTTTAACAGCTTTTTAGAATATTTCATTATTTACATGATTAGTTTGATATCATTGGAGCCTATGTAAGGTCGGCTGAATTTCGATTTTGACAAAACGCAATGTATTATAAATCTATCACGTGATTCATAAGAATTGCATATTACTTGATTATCAGCCTTGAAGACTTCGATTGAGGATGATCCAATAATTACAATCTACCAGCGTCATACATAAACAATTTCTGCCACTTGAGCCATTTCCATCAATGAGGTTATATTCAAACTTCGATCCCAGTATCAAAATACTGACACCTTTCAATGCCCATTTCATTAAAAACTTATTATTCATTGAATCACAAATACATATATTGGTAAATAACTAGATTTCAGAAAGTAATTTTTCTTCTGAGTACTTAAAAATCCTTCAAATACATTATACATAAAATAAAAAGAATTTTAACTATAAATCTATAAATGTAATTTTGACCAGCCATTTTTGGCATGCTTTGTTTAATTGAAATAAAACTTCTTTTTCTTAACTTGAGTTGTGCGGATCTTGAAGAAAGTTATTTAAAGTTTCAAATTGTGATAGGGTTTTATTCCATGCTATTTTATTTAGAGTACCGTTAAAAACATTATTTTCCAAGTAATCCATCCTCTAATTGCATGCTGTCTATCTTTCATGGTTACTATAAATTTAAGGATTGTTCATGCAAATGTTGATTTTTCATGTAATGTTTATTGTTCACGCAGTTCATGTCATATCCATACAGAGCTGAATCTTTATTCCTTATCTTTCATCAATGGAAGAAAATTCGAAAGTTAAATATATTTCCTGAAACACTGGAAACGGTTTGAATTTCATTTGAATAATGAAATTTATTGTTAAAAATTACACAGAAGAAAATACGCGAATTCAGAAAAAAGTTGCACAGAATTTAAATTGGTATCATTAAAAAGACAATGTGCTTAAACATTAAATCTGTAAAAAAATATTTTCGTGCTAGAACATTTTCGAAAAATTTAGCAAAACAATGTAAAAATGAGGCTTCATTTTAAAATTAATTAAAATCCTATATAAATCTAGAAAAACCCGCCCCGAAGTGCACATTCTAACCTTCTGTATTATATTTGCATTTATTAGCCTTTGGTCAAAGGGTCTGACCTGTAGAGTATCAGCACATACAGCGAGAGATACATGAATTCTCTTTTATTATAAGTAGAGAAATATTTTTAAAGCACATAATATTCGGTGCCTTTTCGGCACCTTATATTTTAAATTACATTCTTTTAAAAAGGATAGATTTTTTTTTATGTTCCTGCAATTCAAATCATTAGGACGTAGATTATTGTTAAATTTGCAATATTTGATAAAATTGGGAAAAAATGTAACTCATTTTTTATTAGTAGGCGATTTCAGCTATAAGAAAAAGTTACGATTTGAAAATGTTCGATTATTTCATACAATACGAGCCTTTTTAAATATCAAATGACAAAATGACACATTTTCAGTCCATCACTTTCCAAAATTCTTCACCACCCAAGAGGAACATCTTATGTCTTATGTTGAAGGGTATTCGAATTTGATTCATTGGATGCCAAAAAGAATGGATCCTAATTATTCACAGATTTCCTAAAAAAATAAGATTTTTGTATGATCCTATCTATACGATCACACACCTATATATGAGGTCATATAGATAGAATCATACGATAATCCTATTTTCTTTCAAAATCGGAATGGATCAAAAAGATTTTAGCTGGCCATTAATAGTATTCACTTGTCATCTAATCAGCGTTAAGTGTTTATGAAAGCGATGTTTTACTTAGTGTAATGTAAGTTATATTCATGCCATATCTGCTTTACAGATACTCTAATTATTTGTATGGAATTTTTTTGTAAATCCTGATCAATTCCCTTAAAAAAACAAATATTGCATTATATGGTTGCTGCATTATATAAATATGTCATATCATAAATTAAATTGTGAAATGAAATGCTATAAAGGGCAAGAGTAGTTTAAATAAATCCGTTATGTCCTTAAATATTTGTAGAATACTTCGAGACGGCGAGAGTCATTTAATCGATAAATATATAAATGCATCATTAATTCTCAGAAGTCTCACACATTTTGAATGCTAAAGTATTACTGTTTAAGAAAAGGCTTGTGAATATCCCTTGCTACTTGAGGATAATACAACAACCATACTGATTTATTACTCAATTGTGCATTTAAAATATATTTTATTACCTTTTTACTTATATTATAACAGATTTGTACTTTCATTTGCATTTTGTGCTTGCAGTACTTCATTCGATATAAAAAGGAATCTGAAGAATCATTTCACAAGTTCTACTTAAGTATTTAGAAATAAAATGTCGAAATAAAAATTTCCAACACTAAGAAATTCTACGTTTTCTCCAATATATTTATATTTTTTTTTTATCAAAAGTGCCAAAACTCACTGACAAGTTCAAAACTCATTGACAAAAAGGTTGAGTGACACAAAAATCAAATATTCTTTACACTAAAATAAAACTCGTTGTTTGAGAAATATCAAAAACGATAACATAAAAATATTATGTAATATTTTTCAAATATGTGATTAATCTTTTGCCTTTGATATAATACAAGAAAAAAAACAATTTTTTCAAAATTCAAGATTCGTAAATAAATTTATATATATATTTTTTTTGTATTTTAATTTATATTTATTTTTTGTATTTGTATTTTGTACTTCTGTTTTCAGTATTTGGGCAGTAATTGAAATAAAAACGAAAGAACAAGTGGGTTTGTGAAAATGATTTAAATACATATGATTTTGCATGTTTCTACTTTCTTACACACTTCAGAAAATAGTGTAGCTTATAACGGACATGCAAAATTATGCAAAAAAAAAAATCTTGCTGGATGGAATCAGAAATTTTATAAAAACACACATTATCAGTTTATACGGACAATGTGATAAGTGCTAAAGTGCGTTAATTTATGAGAATTCTGAAAATTACCAGTTGTACATTTAGTCACACTTATTTACTAAATTAATCCACACGTTAGATACGTTATTTTAAAAGTTTACATTTTGTTCAAAGCTGGAATTTCATGCATATGTAGTCAGCTGCAGACAGAGCAAGTAAATTCGTCAAAATGGAGTATTTATAAGCATTAAAGTTGTGAAAGCAATTTCAACGTTTAACTTTCGGATAAAAATAAATTTAAATCACAAAAATTTGTCAAATAGAAAAAAAAATATGGAGAAAGGGAATAATAATAATAATAAAACAAGGATTAATCTGGGGCCACGGTGACCTGGTAGTAAGTTCTCGGCTTTGGAACCGGAGGGTCTCAGATATGGGACCCGATTCCACCGAAGAACAGTCTGAAAATGGGTTTCGTGTGCGCTAAATCCACCATTCAAATGGTCTAACGCTGGTGTGGTGTGGAAGCCTGGAGAGGGAGTGCCCAGGTGCCGTCCTCCTCATCTGACCTGGCTCAAAGTTGAGCGGTCCGTCTCAAAATAACCCTAGTGTTACTTTAAAACGGGACGATAATAGTCAAGGAAATAACTAAACCAAGAATTTATCTAGTTTATTACCATTTGAGAGATCATGAATGAAAAATCGGATGATCATGTTCCATCAAAGTCCTGAAAAATAAAGATAATGAAGGCGATGGAACATCCTTCATCTTACAAAAATAAAATAAAATAAAAAAAGGACTATTAACTGTCTAATTTTATTTCGAAGACTGTTTCATATGAAGGTAGAAGGGTGGAATTTATAAAAGGCTGTCAGAAAATAAAATTAAATAAAAGGGAACAGTTACCATATAATTTTATTTCTAATTCTGTTTCATATGAAGGTAGAAAGGAGGAATTTTATGAAATACTATCAGAAAATTTACACTCTTTATTGTCAGACATTCAAAGAGTTCGTCAGACTCTATCCTATAGGAAAATTACACTTTTAAAAATAATCGTGTTACTTTACTTATAAAGCAGCAAAAAAATTATTTTCACCTATCATCTTTTTATTATTATTATTTTTATATTTTAACTTCAACATCCCTTAGAATATTTTAGTTATATGTCTTGATGTTTTTTTCTATAGTTAAAGCGAAGTTGTCACTTAAGCAATGCATTAATGACGCCCACCCCCCTCAAGATACAACTGCGGCAATGGTTTGCTACATTTGTGCCCCTTGTGGAAAATGTTTTAAATTAACATGAAAAAAGTACTCGTAAATGTTTCCTAGATCATATTTTTCATTGGGGATTCGTTATATTAATTATAAATTGCATAATTTGATTTTTTTGTGTGATCACTTTGCTAATTAATCTCCTTAAATAATTTCAATATTGTTTATTTAATGATGCTAGTTTCATTTTAATACACATCTTTCTTCTTTTTTTCATATTTAAAAATATTTAAGTTTGACCACCGACCCGTTAAATCGCACAGAATATAGTTAATATTTTCTACGGGTAAATTTGTTACGTTCTTTCAAAAGTATTATACACGATGTTTTCATTAGGCGTTGATGTGTAATACATTCTAGAAAATGTGATAGCTTTTAAGTACGTCATAATTTAGGATTGCTTTATAATAGAAAGAAACTGTGGAAGGTTTTGGTTCAAAATCTGTTTGAATTCAGAATATCGATGTCATCAAATAACCATTGAGCCCGTGCTCTTTTGTTTGAATTGAAACTATATATTATTTAAAAGAAATATATTGATTATACATTTACAGATACAGTTTAATAATTTTTATTTCCTTTGACACCGACATTGTGTCATCAAATGACTCCCCATTCCTATGATCCTTAATGACTTTGATATTATATGTGACTTTCAAAAATTGACTATAAATGCTGTCGTTGACTGGCAAATATCCTGCTTTCTGTTTGGGTAACTAAGGCAAATATTATCATAGTTTACTATGTTACATAACTCGATGCTTTCATTGGTACGCATGCAAAATTCCCCAGAAAAAAGTACATCCCGTTATCCAAAATGTTGCCAAACTCTCATATTGTGCACAAGGAAGCGACATCCTGCTTATTTATCTCTCAGGCGGTTTCTCATTCTGATGTATAAGCTATTCCCACACAGAAGGAATTTAAACAAACTGATCATTCTTTGATTCATTTATTAAAAAAAAAAAAAAAAAACAGTCTGAAATACTACATTTTTTTTTTGTCTGAAAAAGTAGAAAGTCTTATTTTATATTCAAGCAACGATATTTAACATTATTATTTTGATCAGAGATATTATTTTTATTAATAATTTATTTCTGAAATGATGAAAGTACTTATAAATACAATTGTAATTTCTTTTTGCTTTATATAAGATTCGTGAATATAGCAGTAAGCTTCTTCCAATGTTGTCAAGTAAATATTTCCGAAATGCAACTCATGTTACAATGTCATTTCGGGCCGCTGATCATAGAGAATATATTTCGTTAAATAAATGTTGCATACTTAGTTTAGGTTTTGCAATCAGAATGAAATAAAATATATGGTTTTACTGCTGCATATTGGATACTGTTTATAATATAAGAACATCGCCACTGTTATCTTTAAAAAATAAAATTTTCTTTCAGTATATTGAATAAAAAAAATGAAAGTTTATCAACATTTCTTGTTCAACGTTCTGTGGGTGGTACAATGTTCTAATAACAGAAATCAAATTGTTAAAATGACAGTAAATATTTCTAAGACGTGCTTTTAAGTGCTTCGCCAATTCCTTACTTGGTTTTCTCTTGAAGCAGCTACCATTTCTATAAAGCGTTTTCTAGAGAAAATTGACATGAATAAGATACATGCAAGAGGATGCAAGGTGAGTAACACATTCCGATTTAATACTCACGGATAAACAAGGTTTAGAGAAAATAACGTACTTTGATTTATACAATATTTATGTCAGAAGTAGTTTTTCGTAGTTCACTCATACTTCTTTACTAAATCCATCATTCTGATGTCATTCGTGGTCCTCCTATCATCAGGGCTACTCACATTATTCGAAACAATTTTTTTCTCAATGTTGATTGCAACAGTCCTTCAGATGAGAGGGGAGAAAACTGCTTCAACACCAAAAATGTCTGTTTCTGCTACGATATAAATGAACAGAATTATTCCTGATCGATTTCGTATAACGATAGAAATTATTTCATTCATTCAAGACATTTATAATATTTTTCATCAGAGACCTTTTTTCTATGCTTTAAAGATGTAACATGTTTCTTCAATACAATCGTTTGAAACGCTGCAAAGACCATAAAATATTCTTCATCAAAATCATTTTCAATAGTTCATTTTCATCTGTACCATATAATTGTTTGAAACAGCACATTCACTGATTGGACGGCTCAAAATGTAATACCAGAATCATTTCCCCGTGCTTCAATAATGCAGCATTCCTCTAATGAATATTCAAGTAAGCATATACTCCGATTAGGACGTTTTATCATCAGCAAACAATGTAGCTTACATGAACTTTTGAAACGAGATGTTTCATACGAAATATTACGTAACACAATATCCGAGGGGAATGTTTATTGCCTGAAATGTCTAAAAATAATTGAAGATGAAAGATAACAATTGCAAATGATCCGTGAAAGGGAAAAATGACCTTGAATGAAATAACAAAATGCCGAGTACATTTCTTATTTAGTGAATGGAGGGTGAAAATGGAATCGTCTGTGTATTAAATAACCTATTCGCATGCTACTGGGTTACGTTGCGCTTAAATCTGCTGAAATGGTGGCACCGAATATTATTATTTCGAAATATTTCACGCATATTCAATAATCCAAGTAAGAAACTTAATCCAGAGCATCTGATGATGTTAACGTACTTCATTTAAGAATGTGAGAGATCTAGAATCCGAGCTTTTCGAGGTAAATATTCTTAATTTAAGAATTAGATGACATAGAATCCAAACATTTCGAAAAGGTTAATGTACTTCATTTAAGAATTTGAGAGACATAGAATTCAAAATTTTCGAAGACATTAATGAACTTCATTTAAGAATTTGACTTACATAGAATTCAAACTAAAACATTTAACTTCCAAACGTGCAAAAGAATTTCCATTTACTTTTATTTCACGTAAACACAATTCGACAGTTAAAAAATGTTTCATTTTTGAAGATTTTTTTCATTTTTTGATTTATTTATTTAAGATATTTTAATAATTACTTTAAAGTTTCGTTAAAATATTAAACTTTATTTTATAAATACATTCAACATAAATCAGGTGAATAAGAACCTCCATAAAAATATATATGTGGCAGAAATATTTCCGTTACTCTTAAATATTTGCTGAAATTCCATCTGGTTGGAACGAACTTAGCTGTCCAATATTCATTTGAGGCTATAATATATTAACGCAAAAAGCAATAATTTGTTATTATGACTTGGGAAGAAGTTTAAAGAAATAACGATAGATAGATTTCGAATTTAATGAAACCGAATGAGTGGAAATGTTTATCAGCTGGAAATACAACGAAAGTGAAAATTAATAGGATATATGAATTTCAACGCTCATTATTGAGTTTCATTTAAAGAAATGGATATATTTCTAGCTTGGATAATTAGAACATGTAAAGAGATTTAAATTTTCGAAATGAATTTCAAAATTATAAGATAAATATACGATTTTCTGTCAAACACATTTCTTGAAATAACGTTTTGAGAAAATTTCAAAGCTAAAAATATTGGTTTGACTAATCTAATATTGGTTTGACTAATCTAAAGATTGCTCTAATAACTAAAATTCTTAAAATAACACGAATGAATACTTACTTTGACCTCTGTAGTTTCTACAACTAGAAAAAGAAAGAAAAAAAAAAAAAGGGAAAGGAAAAAGAAAAAAAATATTTTTCACAAAACTAGGGCAAATAACACAACTTGTAATCTTCAGATAAAAATTAAAAAGAAATATTTTTTTCAAGCAAAAAATACAAATATCTGAAATTTATGCACAAACATAGTGCTTTTAAGGCTGGTTTTATTTATAAATGGTAGGAAAAAAGCATATGATTCATTTATGCATTAAAAAACCAAAACTTATTTTGTATCATAAATTATGTTTACTGGTAATGAAATAAAAGCTCAAGCATAGATTTCAAATTTTAGGAAATTAATCTATGGGCATAGCATATTTGACGATATAAGAATTATATATTTTCCTGCTCTTATGGTATTCTTGAGAAATCTAGGTGGGCATATTGTCCACCTAGATTACAGACAAGGATTAAGTGTTATGATTAAGGAATTACCGGAATTTTCTCTAGAAGATAAATCTTTTTTTATTGAGGAATACATTCTTTTGCATTGTCGTAATTGTTCATTGCTATATATATATATATATATATATATATTTCGATTGAATCCCGTAAATATATTGTATCAATCATTGACAAGAATATTTTCTTCATATTTTATAAAGTTCAAAAAGTTTATTCAGAAAAATCAAAAGAATTATAAAAGCTGCATGGGATCTGAAGCCGGAAACTGACAAACGAATATATTTAATATTTTCTAAAAATATAATAAGACACGGATTCGAAATAAAGTGCAGTAAGAGTATTAAAATCAAAAATAAAATAATTCGACTACAAATGACTGCTGTGCCTGCAATTAGTAAATATTATTCAGCAATATCAAGTATTCAAGCTTCTTTGTGAACGCCCTGCTTTAGATATCAAGATATGGGCTGGAAACAGAATATCAAAACGACTCGGAAAACTAAAAGAAAAAAAATATATACAGTGGTGGCCAAAAGTGGGACATTTTTTGAAAGTTTCATGTTTTTCAACTTTGCGTGCTTGTAGAATATATTAATTTTCACTTAGATGCAAATGTTTATATATCAAATTGAAAGTAATGTAATGTAGAATTTAATAACAAAAACAGTATTACAATATCTGTATTAAAAAAAAGTTACGCTCATTTTAGTAAGGTATATCTTAGATTTGCATTTTTTTAAAGTGATACTTACACATTCAATACCCTGATACACAATCAATACTTAGTAGGATAACCCTTATTTTTTCACAGACAGCTTCACAGCGTCTTTTAATCGAGTGAACGAGTGTTTGAAGTTCATCTTTCGTAATCACATGGTGCCAAGAATCAATTATAGATTCAATAAGTTGTCTTTTATTGGATGGACGTTTTTTTCGCACAAAAATTTTCAAACGTCGCCACAAATTTTCAATTGGATTGAGATGAGGGCTGTTTCCTGGCCATGGTAATACATCCATGCTTTTATTTTCAAACCATGCTTTGAATACTTTTGCTGCGTGGCATGGAGCTGAATCCTGCTAAAAAATAAATGGTGCTTTGTTGGGGAAGAAATCCCTGATGGAAGGTTCAATTTTGGTTCCAGGACAATTTCGATGTATTTTTTGGCATTCAGGACACCATCAATGACTTCAATTTGGACCACACCATCTGCAGACATACATGCCCAAATTATGGCATTTGTTGTTATTTTTATAGTTGCTTCAATGCAATCAGGATGAAGCGCTTCACCTACTCTATGTCTCACTATTTTCTACCATCACTACCAACGAGCGATATTTTAATCTCGTCGCTCCAGATTACTTGCTTCCATTGATTTTCTGACCATTTAATGTATTCTTTTGCCCACTTAACTCGTTTTTCGCATTACTTTTGATTTAAATATAGTTTTTTCCTTGGAATTCTAGCTTGTAGTCCAAATCCTGATAACCTTCTTCTTATTGTACTTGAACTTGCTGCAATACCCGCTACATTCATTTCACATTTGATGGCATTTGTGAAATTTTTCTATCTTGAAGGCATATCCGTTTAATTTTTCTATCGGCAGTAGCACTGATTTTTGGCCTGATTTGTCCTTATTTTCCGCTGATTTCGTTTTTTCATAACGTAAACAGAATTTTAGTACACCAGAACAAATCACTGAACCACCAACTTGTCTAGCAATTTCAGCATAAGAGAGGCCATTTTCCCTCAATATGACAATTCGGCTTCTTTTTGTAGATGCCCAATCAGTTATTCTTGTTGGTGACATTGTTTAAAATTAGTTTAATTAAAAAAAAGACTTAAAATATTCAAAAACAGCAATACTCAATTTAATTGTACTAGTATGCATCATTCCGCAAAATATTTCCACAACAATAACTATTTTACCATCCAAATAACCTAAACTATAATTACAGACATTTGATTGATCCTCAGAAGAGTGTTTGTGATTGGCTAGTACGCTTTTTTTACAAAACACGCCATTATTCAAAACGATTTGTGTTTGTTTGTTCTACTAAAATCATCGTAACTTTTTTTGTAATACAGATATTGTAATACTGTTTTTGTAATTAAATTTTACATTAAATTACCTTCAATTTTATATACAAACATTTGTATTTAAGTGAAAAATTAATATATTCTACAAGCACGCAAAGTTGAAAAACATGAAACTTTAAAAAAAAATGTCCACACTTTTGGCCACCACTGTATATCCCAAAATCTTTAACACAAAAAAAAGAAAATATCAAAGCCCTAGAGCATCCAAATAATGGATTGGTATTTTTATGAGGACATCAGTGACCAGATAGGACATTTACTTTTCACCAATAACTCTAAAATGGGTGACTCATTTGGTTACGCTTTTGTTCATTATTTAAACGAAAATGAAATGCATTCGAAAATATCTTTCCTGGGAGAAAACTCCACGGCTATTATTGCTGAAATAAATTCAATTAAAGAAGCAGTTTATTCCAAAATTAGAATCAAAGAATCAATTCTAAATGCTAAAATTATCCCAGATTCCAGATATTCTTAAATGACAATAGACTCCAGAAAGAGAAAGAAGGTTGTTGATTAACCCTTATAGGGGGGGGGGGGAGAGGATGCGGTTTCTCAGACAGTTAAGGATGGACTTTCGCCCCTATTCTATTTTTATCTCAATGGAATGGATTGACCGTGTAGCTTTCTGTTTCTGGACCTTCACTACACGTGCACTTTTTCAACCGGTTTCAGCCCATGATTTTTAAAAATATTTCAGTTATTTTTTGCACAACGTCTGTAGAACCACACCTCTTTTTTAGTGATCCTGTATTATACAAGACTTAGCGGATGACTTTTAAACTTTGTCCTCGGAATATTATCCAACCAACTGATACCCGTTTTGAAGCAGAGCTCTACAGACTTTTTATTGAAGCAGAAAATGATTTTAGTGATAAGGATAATCGTGCAGAAGATTTTGTTCAATGAAAGTTCGCATTCGACTGATTCTAATATGTAGTTCAAATATAAATCATCTTTCTAGTGATAACGTAATAGAAAATTTCCTAAAATTACTTAATATACTAAGAGAAATATCAACAGAATTGACAGTATGATTGTTATATCCGTATTAACCAGTTTGTTTAAAATGCCCTCGAAACCCACGCTACGAATGTTTACAAGTTTCTGCGTAGAAATGATGCCGATGAAAAATAAAGTCAATTTTACCCATTCCATTTTTTTAAAAATGTAATTGATGAATTTTTCATCATATATTTTTCTATATTTCTTTATATTCTGGAAAAATAAATATAATTTAAAAAGTAAAAAGTATTATGATTTTCAAGAATATTATTTGTTGTAACATAGAGAAAAAAATGAATGTTCCAACGCAATTACTTTTTTCAATGATAATATATTTTGAAAAATTTCTAAAACCTATCAAGGGAAATGTCTGCAAAATATATTGGTTGAATTTCATACTAATACTTTCATTAGAAAATTTAATTTGAGTATAAAAAATTGTAATCTCGTAAACCGCACTTCGCCAGTGAAGGGTTAAGGAATTTTAAAAAAGCGTATCAGTTTTACATTCTTCAGAGGACATTGTGGATATAAATGAAAAAAACACTGAATAAAATCGGAAAAGAGAACCATCAAACGAATTCGTCTTACACAAGAGCCCAACGTATAAAAAAGTAGCAACAATAAAACAATAATTACTGAATGACAGACAAATGTGATACTACAACAAGAGGAGATTAGAAGAAAAAAGAACTCTAGTAAAGTTAAAACACGATTGCAGGAAGTTTATATCAATCAAATCGACGCCATACACATAATTTTTTAAACATTTCACACAGTGCTTTTCAATAATCCAGCAAAATGTGCCTGCGAGCACATAGAAAATGTAATGCAGCTTACTCTACTATAATTTCCTATCTGAGAGAACGAAACCTCATTCCCTGAAGTATAAAAAAATACAGATATCAAAAACTTTATGCCCTTCTCGCCCTTTCAAAAACAGCAAAAGAACCTCACTATGAAACTGAACTCAATCAAGTGGATCGACTTTAGTAATTCCTTCTTTGAATTATTTACTTGTATTTACTTACTTACTCGTTTTATATTTATTTTTATCTAAACTTAGTTTATTTTTCAACTAACAATATTTTCTCATTTTGATTGTATTATTACTTTCTTAAAAATTATTATCTGCTGCATATGAATTTCTATTTCTTATTTTGTTTATACACTTTATACTTTGTTATTTGTTTTTTTACTCTGTGGGTGTTTATGTATATTTTTTTCTGACTTTGTATATGCTCCTCACAATGGTACTTTATTTCCCTCTCTCTCTATTTGAGATATTGATGACTAATAATAAAAATTTTATTAAATGTATATTTTTTTCTGACTTTGTAAATGCTCCTCATAACGGTACTTTATTTCCCTCTCTCTCTATTTGAGATATTGATGACTAATAATAGAAATTTTATTAAATGTATATTTTTTTCTGACTTTGTAAATGTTCCTCACAATGGTACTTTATTTCCCTCTCTCTCTATTTGAGATATTGATGACTAATAATAGAAATTTTATTAAATGTATATTTTTTTCTGACTTTGTATATGCTCCTCACAATGGTACTTTATTTCCCTCTCTCTCTCTCTCTATTTGAGATATTGATGACTAATAATATAAATTTTATTAAATGTATATTTTTTTCTGACTTTGTAAATGCTCCTCACAATGGTACTTTATTTCCCTCTCTCTCTCTATTTGAGATATTGATGACTAATAATAGAAATTTTATTAAATGTATATTTTTTTCTGACTTTGTATATGCTCCTCACAATGGTACTTTATTTCCCTCTCTCTCTCTCTCTCTATTTGAGATATTTATGACTAATAATAGAAATTTTATTAAATGAAATACTATAAGTTGTGTATTATTTTCAACTTAATTTAATCAAGAATTTAATAAAGTGACACCGTTATGGAATATAATTATTATTTGTATTCGAACTGAAGTAATAATGAAGTAAAAATTCTCACTTATGGTAGTTCATATTTAGTTGGATAATCTTTAGATCAAATACGGCATTTCAACATTGCTCCATAGAGTTCACCAGCTTGTAATTGCTTATCTGATATAATGCTATATATCTTTATTGACTGGCGGAATATAATGCTGAATTCAGGAAAAATAATTTTGTTTATCTTTTTCTTTTGGCAATGATATTTCCATTAATCACACTAGTTCCACACACGTGTTTTCCTATTACATCATCCCAAGAATATAACATTATATGGGTGTTTAATAACGTTAATTAATCTATAACAATAACAGCGTGATTAATAACAATAACTAATATCTATGCTATAACCATATTATATCATTAAATGGGTGATTAATAACATTAATTAATGTACATGTTATAACCAGATTATAACATTATCAACGTGATTAATAACAATATCTAATATATATGTTATTATAACTAATATGTTATATGTTAACTAACTTCATTATAACTAAAACTCGAATGCAGAATACATCAATTCCGTTGTGGTATTTTTTTTTGTTGTTGTTTTATAAAAAAAATTTTCAATTTTTTTTTAATGTTTTCGAACTTACACAAAAACAATGAACAATATGATAGCAGTAACAAAAAGCACGAAAGGAACAATCTGTTCTCAGGTACAAAGCATTATATGCAGGTACAAAGCATGGCAATGGTGCCGAATTCTATTCATAACAAAATACCACTTTATTGACTTCCTAATTTTTTTTTCTTGGTTACATTCAAATAAAGATAAGCAATGTCTTATCAACTTAAGCGTTCTTGGTTAAATTATCCTTCAAATGACATATAGCTAAGATGTTACTATAAATCCTATTGTATATGTTATTATAACTATTATGTTATATGTTAACATATTAGTTATAATAACTTATAGATACTGCAGTGAAAAATCAAATCAAAAAAGGGACTTTTTCTTAAAACATTCTGTCCATTCTTGTATATATTTATGTATGCATGCATGCTTTCATTATCCATATTTTCACTCTGAATTTAGGGAATATCTCTACACTTCTTAATGTCAATCTTCAAATGACATTAAGAAATTGACTTCTTACTTATGGTTCTCTGCCAAAATATGATTCTGTTCGTGTAAATTCAATTTATTTCTTGATTGTTCACCAACTTCGGTATTCGTGAATATGATGAATTCGTGATTCCAAACAAATTCACAACAGCTGAAAAAAAATTAAACCGATTTAAAATTTAAATTGAATTAAATTAAATTTAATTAATTAAAAATTAAAACCTGCAATCCGTAACATACTATCAAAATAATATTGTAGACTTGCAAATATATTTTTATTTTAGTTTTATGAATCTGATATCGGCTTGAGAAAGATTTACAAAACATTAAAACTGTATAGAATGCCGTTGCACCGAGCATGTGTCAGGGAGCTGCAGCAAATGTTTCTTCTTGTCAAAAATGTTTTAAACAAATTTTGAATAATTTAGCGAAGTTAATTGAAGGGACATAAAACTGGTGTCACTGAAAAAATATTTTAATGTTAAATGCTATGCTCCAAAGTTACAGAAAAAATTTAACACTTAAATTAATTTTAATTAATTAAAAATCTAATTGAGATTTTGAGCAGTTTTTTCAAAAAGAACGAGTGCACAGTGCCTAACATTTAGCAATATTTTAAATTTAGGAGCTTAAAAGCATTAGCAAGTTAGAATTTATAATATTTCTTTTTAAAATGCATCTGTTGATAAAAACGTGAGATTTCAAATTATGCATTATCTAAAATCAGAAACCCATTAAACTGAAAATGAATGATTGCAAACATAAGTTTAAATAGACAATGTTTCTATGGCTAATTAGATTCAATCCGGATTTAAGAAAAATATTTGTCTGTAGAAGGGAACAGAAACCCTTTTCCTTTCTTTTTTTATGAATCTTTATTTCAGAACAAAGAAAACAATTTCACTTCCTTTCGAAAATTCCTTTTATTTGGCCGACCGAAAAGAAAAAACCGTTACATCGACATTAGAGGTGTGTGCTTTGAGAAAAACGACAGGACAGTATTTTTTTCCCTTCTTACCAATAGAAAAAAAAGAAAAAAACGCTTTTTTTTTTTCAGGCCGAAACATTTTCTAAAATAAAGAAATCCTTTGGAACCCTGCGCTTTGTCCAGTTGATACTGTTGGTCAGTGTATATCGTGGCGTTTTTCTTGTCTGCATCGGAACATTGTTTCTCAGGGTATTATACTCGGCAGTAAAGTTTGTGACAGCTTCCCGGATAAATTTCAGCCTCTAACAATGGAGCCGGATAATTGAAAGCGTTCGGACTTTAAGCAAACTTCCAGATAGGAAGAAAAATATTTTCTCAGTTTCGATCAGCAGAGAGAAGAAAGCAAAGCTTGATTGGGAAAATGAGGTTTGGGATTTGAGAAATGTCGGAATTTAACTTCTGCATTTCGGTGTTAATTCCCATAATTGGGTTTCCTTTCTGACGGAAAGTCTTTAAGCGAAATCATTTGAATTTAATGAAAGGATACAAATACTGCAAATAAATTTACATCCAATTTTGAGAAATTGAACTAAGAAATTGGATTTATCATTGTCTCACCAAAATGTATTTATATTCAACAAAAATTGTGTAATAAGAATATTGTTGAATAAAATGAATATTTCAAAGGCCTACAGAAAAAGCACATTTTAATTACTTTTCTCAAAATGATATTTTAATTAGATATAATTATCTTTGGAATGTTCCAGGTGTTTTAATTTTTGAAAAAAATAAAGATAATTTTTAATGCAGATTTCTGTTAAACATTAGAAGAAAATAGGGTATGCATTTTATATTTCGATTTTTTTAGACAGTTAAAAGTCAATTTTAGTTCCGACAAATATAAAACTCTTATGAAAATTTACTAAGTGTGCATAAAAATATTTATAAAAAAAAATTTAGTTTTTAATTGGGATTACAAACTAATGCACAGTTTTATTCCAAATAAATTTTTATTGGATAATAAGGAAAAAATAATAGAAAACCTTAAAAATTAAATTGGCTGGAATAGTTCGAAATTTAAAAAAATATTTACCTTTTATTTTTTTTAAAAAAGAATTTTTATTTTTAAAAAGAAATTTGACGTATTTATATTTAAATACATATGCATAAAAAATTCCTTAATCTAAGTGAATAATTCTCAAAAATGCCTTATAGAGTCCACCCTTCTCTTAAATTTATTTCGACAGCATGCCCATTTTCGGAAAATAAAGAATGCTTCTCCTTACTTTTATATTTTTATTTCGTAAATGGGTTAAAATTCTATCCATATATCCTGTCATTTTTATTTACTACTCTATAGAGAATTTCAAGAAAAAATTATTTTAATCCAATACTTTAAAAGGAATATCTCGTTGTTTCAGAAAAATTATATAAAAACTATTATATTAAGCAATATATCATTCTGCAACTGCATGTCAAGCTGAAATTTGCTTTAATTTTTGCTTTTTTTTTCATTTTTTATGCATAATTTCTATACAGGTATGTGTAAAAAGGTAAAATGCATCCTTTCAAAATCTAATCGTTTTAATATATTTGTCTTAAAAACCTATTATTCATATATTTCAAAAAACACTTTAGAGTATTTCAGTAACATAAATCTTTAGTTCGTTGGTTTTCTTATCGTAACAATAGACCGTGCAAATATAGTCGAATGTTTTAGCATGCGATATTCAAAGTCAATATATTATTATTATTTGTTTTATATCCCTCGAAATATGCTTATTTAATAATTAGTTGGAGTTATGTTGCATTTCTTTTATTAATTCTAAAAATAGTTCTGAATATAATGACTCTGAATCAAAAATACAATAAACGATGCTACTTCTGAAAAAAAAGTGTTGCAAACTTACTTCCATTACGAATTATTTATGCCAAAAAATTTATGAGCGTTTTACAAGAAATGATCAATTGATAGACATAAGTTAAATATTAACATAAGTTACTTTAACGTTTTCACTTCTTTTCCGACCCAACCTAGCCTTAAAAGTTTTATACTAATAGGCTTTTGGGGGCTGGCTCCGGTTTCAGACGAGGGTTGCAGATGTAACGCCACTTATTATTAATAATGCTCTCACTTTGCATCCTGAATTCATTGTTTATAAAAGAAACCGGCTCAAATACGGTCCATTGGTATAGAATGTGTACGAACGGGATTGTAGTGAGAAAGTTGAATATCATTTGCTGTAGCATCAGCATTCTGAAATGGTTGCTGCAGATGAATAAAGGATTTTTAATAGAAACTTAGTTACCTCATATTTACTGAGCGCTCATCATGCCGAGACATAAAATCTTAACGATATTTTTACAGTCGAACAGCAGATTCCTTGCTACTTGCTGGTTTTCTATTCTAATATTAATAATGCACTAAAGTATAAAAAAAAAACATTTTGCTATCCTAAGCAGCTTATAAATAGTACTAATAATATTGACTGACAGTACAATAATGTAAGCAGTATTGTTAGGTCAGTATAAAAATAGAGGTAAGAATAATTTGATATTCAGGATGCACAGAAATAATCTCAACATCTCTTTACTGCATAGGATTATGTCAATTATGTATAAATTATGATGTACTACATGAATGAAAATAAACTTAAATAATATTACTCAAACAAATTTAATTATCATTGTTTAGTATGTGCTGAATATTATTTTAGTTGGGTTTTTTTCTCAATTTATAACTGTTTAACGATATTTAGATTTTAAATTTAATCATCTAACGTTGTAAATTTTCTTTCAAGAAAGCGTTCATTTATAATTAAAAAAATTAGGAATTAATTCATTTGATTTGAAATAGAATCACAATCATCTCGTTTATTTAAGCTCAGTATGTTCCATTTAAAAACACATGTTTTTGATGTTTCAATTATTTATTTAATAAATGGTTCAAAGATGTAAAAAATTAAAGAAATGAATATCCATTAATAAAGTGAATGCTGATAAATGGTTACAAACATTTTTTTTGATGAGCCGTTATCTGCATCACTTTTTCTCAAACAAAAGTTTCTGCCAATTTGATATGCGAATTATAAAGTAATGATAATCTAAAATATGTTATATCAATGAGGGTTTTCTTTTTTTTTCAATCGGTGTTCATTCAGACAAAAAAAAGAAAAAAAAATCCACTTCTTTTCTAAAATTCATTTTACTTAAGAACTGGCAGAAAACAACCGAAACATTACATTTCTTTCAATGTGAGCTCCGACGGAGAAAAAAAAAATGTTTCCCGCACAACAGTGTTTCCTTTACAGTTATAGAAGACAAAGAAACCTTTCTTTCTTTCTAAAACTAAACTTTTCGTTTAAATAAAGAGATTTAAAGCACAAAGTTTTGTCCACTTGATTCTGCTTGGAAATATTTCTTGTGACATTATCTTTATTCAGATTGGTACATAGTTTCAAGAAACCTGGTAATCGGTTCTGAAGTTTCTGATGCGTTTTCAAATAAATTTTCTAATCCAACTATGGAATAGGATAATAGAAATTACTTATTTAAGGAAATCTTTGAGGAAAGAAAAGCATGTTTTCTCAATTTCAATGCACCAATAAAACAATGCTTAAATCAGAAAATCAAAATTCTTCTTTAAAACCAGACAAGATTGATGAAAAATAATTTATTATTGTTTTTTTAAATCATTCTGTTACTTTAAAAACAATTTTGGAGACACAGTCATTAGATTTTAATAAATTTCTTTTATTTTAATAAATAAATTTTGTAATTAGATCTTTCTTAATATTATAAAATTGACATTGAATATTTTTCTGAAATATTTAATTATTTGTCATTTTAAAATTTATATTTATTAATTGATTTGCAATTGAATTAAAATTTGGAATATTTCATTTCCAATTCTTTTATTTATTTATTTATTATTTTTAACATTTAATCTAATCTTAAAACGTTCCCCTATAGCATCATTCTTATCTGAAGCTAATATTATCAACGTTTTCCAACGTATCCAAACGTAAAATAATCAATAATCGTAAGTTTAAATTGCGTGAAATAGAATAAAAATGGGGGACAAATTGAGGGGAAAAAATCAAAATTCAAATACGGAAAATTTTAAATCCGACTTGAAGTCTTCATTAAGGGTCACCTTCAAGCATGGATTCAAACCAGGGATTTTTATTATTATTATTATTTTTTTTTCAGGAAATT
This sequence comes from Argiope bruennichi, assembly GCF_947563725.1. NCBI lineage: Eukaryota > Metazoa > Arthropoda > Arachnida > Araneae > Araneidae > Argiope > Argiope bruennichi. The sequence continues at coordinate 101,460,656 of NC_079161.1, forward strand.
CTAATTTTCGTCGAGATATTGACCACTCATGACCAGAAAATCCCAAGAAATTAAGATTTTTTCGAAGACAAGAGTTAGTATATACAATACACTGGTATTAAATTCAACCATTAAAACCCAAGTGACTATTTTAGTAAATAAACTATTTAAAAAATTAAAAGTTAAACAATCTCAGCAAAATACCAATCTCAAAGAAAATTTGACCAGAAATAAGCACTAATCATAAAGTCAAAAACACCAATAAATTTGAAATTTAAATATGCAGGGTGATCAAGAAATAACAGGATGTGTTCGGAACTGGAGGTGCTCTGTAGTGTGTTATGTATTTGACGAAATATAACAAAATTTGTCCACCAAACAATAATATTCGATTTTTCGATTTCAATTTGTTAAGGAAAAAAAAAAAATAAAGAGTACAAAAATACGCCTAACGGAAAATTCTCGCGCTGCGATCGAAAACTTCATCATGTCATTTTCATGTACGGGTATTTTATGACCCAATATCGAGGATTAAAGGAAAGATTACTGCAATTAAAGTCATTCTGTAAAAATTCGCCCATCGATGGCATTGTCACTACGTGAACGCGCCTTATTAGTCAAGCTGTTTTATAAGCTAGATGAAAATACCAGTGCTGCTCTTCCTGAATACCGGCAGTTAAAATAGTTACGTAGAGGACCGATGACCATAATTAACTTGCGAAGAATGGTTGAAAGATTTGAAACAACAGGAATTCTTGGTGTGCAACTAGGACGAGGACGTAAAGTTATCAAACAGGAACAAGTTGAAGAAGCTGCAACTGCTGTTATGGATCAGGCGATAGCTAATAACCAGAGTACCAGCAGTGCACGTTCAATATCACGACAAGTAGATACCCTGTTCTCGACGATGCAGAAGCTATTGCGTAAGATCCTGAAATTTTATCCGTATAAGATAACACCCATTAACTGATGATACTAATCTGAATCTTGTCAATTTCTGGTTATGAGGCGATTCTGGTTCACTTGAAAGGCGTTGTGTATCAAGGACATGTTCCTGACCTTCCTACTTTAAAAGATCATATAACGTTACATGTCAGACGAATAAATGCCGATATGCTACGAGCCACCTTCAAAAACTTCATGTACCGCATGCAATTATTGGAACATCAAGTTGATGGTCACCTTGAGTCAATCTGTAAGTTGCTATAATAAACGTTTTTCATTGGTGTTTGGCGTGTCGCTATTTACTGTTTCCATTGACAGTTATGTAATATTTTTCCACACATTGTGCGCTTGAAGTGCCAGAACGTCTCCTTTCAGCTTTTTTATACTAATTGTTTTATCTGAATAAATCAAAACCGCATATTTTAACGTGTATGAAGGTCAAATCATCTAGCACAGAACACGCTACAGAACTCCTAACACATCCTGTTATTAATTGATCACCCTGTAATTATAAAAAAAACATATTTGTTGAATTTAAATATCTTCCAAAATGATTTGTACTAAATCAAAAGGAGAAAATTAAATTTACCTGTGAATCAAATTTGAAATGTCTTGCGTTTAAGGCTAAAAACGCCTACAGAGTTAAAGCGCTTGGTCACACGATTTAGATTGAAGGATCTCAGCGCCATCTATTAAATTAAAATAAAATCCAGATAAAAAAGAAAGCATATCTTCTTCATTCAAAAAATTAATTGATGTATTTCTCTGCTATAATGTTTTAATTCAAAAGAGATAAGAGTGAAATAATCTGCAAGAGCTGAAAATGTTTCTTATGCATATTTTATGTCATTCATTAATAAATCCAGTAACATAGAACATAGTAATGGGATTTTTGAAAAATAATGGAAAACTTTACCATTCGACTTTGATGCATAATTATGTAATTAAACGAAAATTTACCATACACTATTCATAGCTAGTTTTCATAATCTTTTATAAGGTTTCTCTGTACATGAAATGTTCATAAAATTAAGCCTTTTTATCTTTCATAAAGTTATGAGTTTCCGCTTATATTCTTATAATTCTCACAACATAAGCTCAAGGTGTGAAAAAAATAATAGGCGATTATCGGTTCAGATGGACTCATATTTCCAATAGTCAATAATTCTGCTCCTAAACGGTTTGATGGGCATCAGTTGCTATTTTAACAGTGGGTACCAGGCACGTGCATTAGGGCTTAAGTATGGGTTTCTTATTATCCATATCTTTAAGGATTTTTATTGTCAATAAAATTCACAAGAATATAACGTTATAATCCCTTTAGACTAGGCATAAAATCCGAGGATATTTCTGTTGTCTGAGAAAAGTCAAATAGACATCTGATGAATTCATTCCAAATTCGTGCGAAATCTAAATCTCAAGATTCTTGAGATTTAGATTTCTTTAACTTGCTCTAACAGTCCAAATTTTTTAATCTATAAAATAGCATTAGAACCATTTAAATGATTTTGTTCCTTGATATATTTTTTAAACTTTTACATGAGTTACAAAAGAAGGCTGAGAGATGGTTAGATTTTTGTGCTGTTTTTTAGTTGTGATAATTCAACTTTGAACTACGTTTATAACTGTAGAATTTGCAAAGCACTTTGAATTTCCCGATTATCTTTTGTTACAGGCATACTGTTTTAATTACTAATTCTGGCTTTTTTGGGGTGTTTTTTGATAATAAAATTCCATTTTTTTCGCTTTGACCAATTTATTTTTTGATGCCCAGTTTTATTTAACTGTATTACACCATCATATATCACATCATTAATACAGCATTATAAACTTATCATTTCAAATCACTTGTAATATCATCTTTCAGCAAGAAAACCGATCGGTACAAATTTAATGAAAATAATAAACATTTGCTGCCTCAGGTCGACAAAAATTTTAATGAAATCCAAATATAAGCAATTGCAGTGTAGTGTAGTAAGATTAATGACCAAAACGTTACATTTGTTCGATCTTTAATTTCCATTGCAGGTTTTTTTTATTTCCAAATCATGTTAAAGAAAGAAATTAGACTTTATAATCAGTTTTTGTGTTTCAGCAGGAAGTAAAATAAATTATGTAATAATTAAAACTCGGAAGAAATAAAGTAAATTCCATTTTTCTAGAATATGTAAACCTGCTTCTAATCTACGATATCTTCCTTTAGTTTCTTTTTGTTGGAAATAAGAGAATGAAAAGGGGTAGAAGAAAATACAATTGATAAAACATTTATAACAACATGTCTCAAATTTTGATAATAAAATATAAAAGAATTTTTTTCATCAGTGACAAACAATATATTTTTACCTATACAAATCTTGAGATTCTAAAAAAAATCGTAAAATCATGAGGAGCCCATAGTGATACTTGAAGAAAATATGATAATATAAATGTCTAAATAGTAAAATTCACATTATTACAAAAATATTAAAATATCTAAACATTATATGGAAATCAATCGCCATGAATCAGGGGCTAAATCTTTGCATGTAAATCACCATATAGTCAGTTAATTTCTTATAATATTCTTAAATTTTTACTTTAATTAAGTGCAATAAAAACATGAGCACCAAGTAAAGCTGCGAAAGGGTGAGATTTCTATCAATAGATTGAAATTTTAATCAGAGTTATAATTTTTTGAAACTTTTTTTAAATATCCAAAAATGTTCTTATTCCTACAGTACGTTTAATTTTTTTTAATAATATTACGTGATTTTCGTTATGAAATGACCATATCCCAAGTTTTACTACACAAATGAAATAATCTTTAAAATTATTTCATTTAATGAATGCATTCTTTGTTTATTTTAATCTTTGTTGTAGTTTATAATTCATTGTTATAATAACGGAAAGTAAAAATTAATATTTCACAAATGAATTTCTTGATAACACCGTCCCATTGAATTTAATGTATTAATTTTAGTTAATTAGGAGATTAATTCTAATTTATATATAATTCATATTCAATTATTAATTAATCTAATTTATAATGAATTTTATTTTTTATGGAACCAATATAAGTACATAATTGCAGAAATTAATATTAGAAAATGAATACAAATTAATAACAGAATTTCAATCTTACGAGCAATTATGAAAATGGTTTTATAAAATGTTATCAAAATAGAACCGTAAAATCTTAAGATTCAAATTGAAATACTCGAAGTAGACTATCATTTCATTCTCATTTATAAGGTATTTTAATTTTTAACGAATATTCCGAATTCTATCTCCATATTTTCCTTATAAAATAATTCCTTAATATATTTTTGACAATTAACATTTTTAACATAATAACATTTTTTTCCTGTATTTTCCTGATATGAAACACTTTTATTTTTTCTATTTATATATTTTTAAAAATATATATTTCATTTTTGAAAATTTTAAATATTTTGGAATCTAAAAATTTAATTTCTCATAACAAATTATACGTGATAAAATCGCAGATTAAATTAATATACTGTTAATTAGCAAATCTCATTAATCTAAATTAATGTTCTGTCGCGAAGAAAATGCAGTTTTAGAAAATAATCTAGTTTATTTCAAAATGTTTAATGAATAAAGATTATAATAAAATAAACTCAGAACTAAGCATGCGTTTAAATTTACATTTCAAACAGAAGACTCTGGAATTTTCCAAGATGGATAACGTTTTGCATAACCTTGGCAATAAATTTTTCTGGTTCGTTATTTTTATTTAATAGGGTTGTACACAGCTATAGAATTTTGGTTCAAGTGCAAACAGTCAGTTTCAAAATAATGAAAGGGAGTAAATGCGGAAGTTTTATTTCTTTTAAGTTCAGAAATATTAAGTAATAATTAAACATTCCTAAATTACTAAAATTATTTATCGTTTTCGGAATACAATAATTGCAGCTAAAAATCTTCACATTTCTAAGATATGGAGAAGTGACTGAAAAATCGATTACAATTTTTAATCAATCATGCATTCATAGTTAAGTATAAAGTTTAAAATCAATCTAATGTGGAGTTGTAAATCCCTTTTTAACTGTTTACTTTCAAGTTATCTCAGCTCTCTTGAAATAGTTGTCATAAATTGTGTTCGTTCAGGTTAAGGAAACAACCGTCTACGTTAAATTATCGTTCTGTCTTCAACTGTAAGGGAGTTGCAAAAAAAGTGAAATTTCCACCTCTCTGCTTCATTTTCCAACCCCTTTTAGAAATGTGACACATTTTCATATATTTTTAACCCTTTTTACATCTTCCGTTTCCCATTCAAATCGGTTTGGGTTATTTTATTTACAAATTAATATCGGTGAAGTGTTATACGTACATACATAACTTTTTGAAGAAGGGAGATTTTATTATCTAGAAAATTTGACTGGTGAAGACTAGCCTACGTTTACAAAAGTCATGTCGTATGTAGTGTAGTAATAAAGTATATTCTTATATGGAAACAATAAAAAATGCCACATTTATAAAAAAAAATAAACACTTACTTTAAGGATTTCCATTTTCAAACTTGGACTTACATTTCTATTTTTTTTTTTTTTTATTGAATGTGCGATGCTGCATATAAATGCTTCTTCTTATTCACAATCTCATTAAGACGTTCTTTCTTATTAGTATGCTAATATTTCTCTTGCAATGCTTTCATTATACGAATTGCTAGGAAAGTCTTTTTCCTTCTCTCTTATAAGAAAAAACAATAAAATTAATGAGAGGCTTTTAGCTTATTAACTTTAGATAGCTGTTTCGAAACATTTGATAATGATGTGTCTATATATATATATATATATATATATATATATAGATGGTGTGCGTATATTCATATATAGAGAGAGAGAGTGAGAGAATATACCCCTTGCGGAATATGTTTTGAATTAGTCTCACTTACCTGTGTGGACGCACAATACCTGGAATGACAAAACAATAGCTCAAATAGATGAAAGATAATGGATGAAGTTTATAATATCTTTTCTTTCATCGAAAATAATTTTCATATTTTGCCCAAGTTTATTATCGAGTAGAGGTAACCTACTCAATAACATATGAACATGCTAACTCCTTTTTTAATTATGGTTAATGGAATGCTATTAGTAAATAACTGAAAGTAGAATCTTTGAATCGCATTTCTTAGTAATTCCCGTAACACATAAAAACTGAAACATAAAAGGAATAAAATTGTGAAATTGGATTAATTTTTTTAAAACACATGTATAGTAAATTTAAAGAAATTTTTTTTGGTTGTTTCAATAATTTAATGAAAATAACTGGGCCTTTTCGTTTGTTCTAAATGATAAAAACTTAGATATTTCTATGAATGCTTTATTTAAGCCACCCAGATTATTTGAAAAATTTGTTGAGTGGCCATGTCCTCAACTGCGAACATTATTTAATTCGCAACGTTCAATCATTTATTTTCGACGACTAATTTCTCTAATCTAGTATATCTAATTTTAAATTCTTCGCGAGACAAATTTTTTCCATGCATTTTCTAAAATAACAATTGGTTTTTGAAGTCTTAGTATTTTTTTTTCTTCAATTTCACTTTAGGTCAATGAAAATAATTCGCAATTTGTTAGCGAAGTCATGCTTTTTCAGGTTCTTTAGAGAAATTTCAGAATTAAATTAGTGAGAACAAATCTTTCCAAATGAGGAATTGTTTATTTTGCGTCATATAAGAATTTTCTCCGAGCAGAAGAAAGAAGAAAATAAATGCGATTCAGGGGATTTAAGGCGGAAAAAAGTTTTGGCACATAACAAGTACTAGAGGACATTTTACAGCAAAACTTTCTTCAGTTGTTTCCTGTTTTTATTTTTTTATTGCTATTTTTTTCTTTTGTTGACTGTTTCTGTATGATAAATATCCGAACAAGTGGGTATGTCTTTCATTCCTGATATTTGGATGTTTTATATATATTTCTTTTCAAATGCTTTATTTTTTTTTCTTAAAAATGCTGAGAACTACAAATTTATTAACTTTATTTAATTTCAGAATACCAGGGAAAAATAGAAACATAAGAATGAAGCTATATGAATCTAATATTTTTAAAGAATCTTATTTAAAGGAATCTAAGAGAGATTCATAATGATTTTTGAAAGAAAAATCAATTGAAAAGCAATCATTAGAATTTTACTTATCCTAAAATAGATGTTTGTGTTTATGGCATGCAGACTGTTTGTGGTAATGGCTTGTGACTATTGTTAATTTATTATATTACTCAGCTACAAAATTGACTAAAGGAACTGAAAACAAAGCATGGATTAGCAAGAATTATTGCACGTTGGATCGCTATTAGAGACTTATAAAAAGAAATATGTATATGTGTGTGTAAATCCAGACAAATCTGTTGCACTTATAGAAGTGAAATTTGGCACAAGAGTAGTCGTAAGGGTGACAAAATTAACTTCCTAGCCAAAATTTTAATGTTTTACGATATTTTAGAGGATTATGTACAAGTATTTTTTTTTCTACTAATAATTTTAAAGGATTTCAGCAAATACCTCTGCACTGTTAAAAACAACAAATAGCTATTGTTCTAAAAAATTTATTTTGTACTTTTAATATATATATATATATATTTTTTTGATTTTCGAAACTATATTAAATATTAATTTCTTTCTTAAAAAATATAACAACTGAAAATAAAATTTCTGCATCCAAATTCTAATTATATTCTCTTCTTAATATTTATTAAGGTCATTATTCAAATACTTCTTTAACCAGGAACAATGAAAACGCTATCATTGATTGAATCCTAGTTAATTATTTTCCAGATAATATCCAAGATTCTTTTCTTTGATCTGCTCAGTGAAAAAATAAAACTTTTCCACTTTTTTCCATAAGAAATCTAATTTTTTTTTCAATTTGTCATGTTGCCAAATCGGGTAACTAAGACCCATGAAAACATATACCCAAAAGGCACTTGCGTGGATGCATAATCGAGCTCAGTTGTTAGGCCAGTTTGAAAATAGTTCGCATTTTAAGTTGTTTAGTGTTAAAAATTTTTCCATTTAGGAAATTTGAGTAAAATAAGATTATCTTAAGACTTCCGAATATAAATTTTACTAAAAGCCAAGGCGCATTAAAATGTTGCTATAAAATTTAGTTTCAAAAAGGTGAATACTACGGAAACCCTTCAGTTTTAATCAAATTACAACGTTAAATTATAAGGTGAGAAAAGCATTCAATCGGCGAATGGTGAGACAAAACTTGAACTATAACTTGAGCTTGATTTGTCAATACAATATTAATAACAATGATATATTCAGCTAATTTGACATGTATTAATTAGATTGATTGAGCCACGTTAATCAACTTTAAAGAACTTTACTTCATCATTTGTCACATCAGGTTTATTATTTTTATGCTGTCTATCTGAAATTTCTGTCCATGTGTTAGGATTTTGTATAGTCTATATTTATAAAATACATAAAATTATCTAAATATTTGGAATTAGCAATGTGCAATGCTAAATATCAGTGAAATATAAATAACACAAGAAAATGATACTTGAAAGCTAAATCAAAATAAAAGAAGTATCAATTCTTCATTTTTTATTTATTTGGGACAATTTTATCGGGCGCTTAATTTGTAGATAATAGATATCGAATAACTTAACAAAACAAATGTAATCATGTTAAGAAAATGATAAAGGAAGTGAAAAATTTGTTGAGCATCAGCTATTAATATTTAAATTTAAAAAAAATAATTTTCATGATTCCTTTAACAAAAATTTTCATTTTTCTTCTTTCCGTATTAGAGGAAAAGTAAATTAATAAGAAATATTAGAATTAGTACAAAGAGAATTGAAAGAAGAAAGAAGATTATTATGGCAGATACTGATGTTTTAGTTTTATTTCTTAATTTTTTTGAAAAAAAAAAATGAATGTATTCTAAAAATTCTCAGGAAACAGTAAATCTTATAAGACTTTGAAACTAACCTTTAATAAAATGGATACCCATAGGAGAGCCATATCACCGGAAGAAGAGAAGACGAAATTCTCAAAATAATGATATCAGTGATAAATTCAGAAATGAGTAATTCTTAATCTTTGGATAAATCTTAGAGGTCAACAAAAAAAATCAACAAAGACAACCACAGAGAAAAATGCAAGTAATTCTTTAGCGGAACAAGAAATATGAGAGAAAATATTTTCAAAGAGAAGAAATTGAAAAAAGAACAAAAAATAATAGGAGTCCTTTTTTTCTACTTTCCTATGCTTTATATAGAAAGAATATGTCTCAATGAGTATATTTTACTTTGGGTATAACGTTATTGAAATTTGCTTTTTTTTAAGGTATGAGGTATCTCCAAACGATAAAAATTGCAAAACAAAATTTTAAACTGGTTTATTTCATAAAAAAGAGTGTAAAATTTATCTCCTTAAAATTTAAATTGAAGTCTGAAAAATGATTAATGTTTCTAAATTGAATTTAATTCTTAGGATTCTGAAGCAATCTAATTATCTTTAATTCATTGAACATGCGAAAAAGATCTTGACCTTGGAATTCAATTTACACGAGTTCGTCTTTGATTCTATCGAGGATGTGTAGAGTTTTGTGACTGATGTTTATTAAATCAATGTGGAAATTTATGTTTTGAAGCTGTTTCATTTCTCGCTTCATAAGTATTTCTTATCTATCCGGGGATAAAGCATTCAAAGACTGAATTATGTAAATCATACTTGTAGTTTCCACACTATATTCACTTAAGTTATAATCACTTGTTTTAACATCAAGTTAGAAGAACGTTTTGGAGATAAAAGTGGTAAATTCTGTAGTTCTTCATCATCTGACCATAGATACCTAGCGATAACTTCTACGCTTAAGTATATTTGGTACCATTTGAAAATGAGCAGTTTATCTGCAAAATCAAAATTTCACAGTCATGGGATGCGAGCTCATTAAATGAGCTATGAATTCAAAGTATTATTCTCTTGTCTTCTAAAGAAAGAATTAATGTGAAGCTTTAGAAACATGAGCTTATGTCTTGTCTTTTTCATCTGACCTCATTTAAAGAAGCGTGTTAGTATTAACTAAATTGGGCAGATGGAATTTTGTTTTCTCGCCTACTAATTTGAATTTAAGAAATAATCTCCAGAGGGAAGCCTGATAATTTTTTGTATATAGTTGTACAAAGGATGCATATTGTTACAAAACTGAGCTTAAACTCAATTACGAAAAATTTATTTACCCCTAACTGGGGACGTGCGGTCTGTGAGACCGCTAGCGATGGATTTTCTGTCACCCCTATTCTATTTTTAGCTCAATTGAATGGATTGACCTTGTAGCTTCCTGTTTTGTGACCTTCAATTCACGTGCACTTTTTCAACCGATTTCAGCAGATGCTTTTTAAAATAATTCAGTTATCTCTTCTAGCGCGATCTCTAAGACCGCATCTCCCTGTTAGTGTCCCAATGATAAACAAGGCTTAGCAGATGGCGCTAAAACTTGGGCCCCGAAATATCATCCAGTTTACTAATCCTATTATGAAGCAGTGCTCCAGCCACTTTTAAATGAAGCATAAAGTGATTTTAGTGATAAGGATAATTATATAGAAGAGTTTTTCGATGAAAGTTCGCTTTCAACTGATTTTGATATGTATGTTCAAACATAATTAATTTTTCTAGTGATAATGAAATTTATAAAATATATTAATATACCAAAAGATATATATACAGAATTTATAGGTTGATTTTTATATAAGTTCTTAACATGTATGTTTAAAATGAATTAGAAAACCGTGCTATGAAAGTCACACAAGCCGATAAAAAATGGGCCAATTTTACCCATTGTCATTTTTTTTAAATTTTTTTTATATCAATGTTAAATTTTACATCATATTGTCTTCTATATACCTTCATATACTGTAAAAACAAATATGATTTAAAAAGTAAAAATTAATATGCTTTTTGAAGAATATTACTTATTGTAACATGTAATTTAAGAAGAAAATGTATGCTCCAACGCATTTACTTTTTTCAATGACAATATATTTTGAAAAATTTCCAAAACATATCTATATATCAAGAAAAATATCTGCAAAATATATTGGCAGTTTTTCATACTAATACATTCATTAGAAAATTTAATTTGAGTGTAAATGATATGTTGTCTCGTAGACCGCACCTCCCCAGTTAAGTCCTAAAATTTCACCTCCCCAGTTAAGGGTTAAAATTAAAAAGAAAGAAAAAGAAACTGCATACAAATAAATCTGTATCCCTGAAAATTTGATTCTTTGAATTTTAAGGTTTATAAAAATGAATAGAAACCATAATATACTGTGTAGTTTTTGAAAAAAACTGGCAATGTTTACATTCATTTTTAATTAATTGAATATTTAATTAAAATCTTTTAAACCTAACACTTAAACCCCTATTACTCAAGAGGTAACTACATGCTAAATATCGTTTTGTTTGGTTTGCTATGAATAAAACTTTGATTGATTTTATCAAGGCACATTATTGAATCCACATATAGCAAGTCAGAATATGCGCTTACGATGTTAAACATAATTGCAGTATCAATGTATAAGTAGTCAACAAAAAATTTTAAAAAAATGCATCCATGTTACACATATCAATAAAAAATCACAACTCAATCGATAATACATTTACTTACTTTTTCTTTATGACATCCTATATCAATGTTTACTTCCCTTGTGAAGGAAAAATAACTTTTCCTGAAATATTAATGTTTGAATAAATTTTATATAATTTTCAAAGGATTGATTAAATTGATTAAGGATTGATTAAATAATATAAATGAATCATTATATTATTTCGGCGTCACTGCATTCTTTGTAGGAATATAAAACTGAACTGTTACTGTAGTTATTGAGTTTAGTTATTCATAATTGTAATATTTAAAATAAACCGAAAATGATAATTTAATATTTTAAAGAAAATTTTGATATACTTAAAAATAATATTGTAAAATTATAATTAATAAAAAGAGGGTGGCAACTGTGCGCTTTGTTAAATTTTATTAAATGCAAACAAATATACTAAAAACCTATTAAAATGTAGATTTCTGAAAATTAAATGAAAAGAATATAAATACTCTTTCTGAGAGAAGAAAGTGCTAAACATTTTCGTGAAGGAGCACTAAACTTGTAACTGATTATTTTATTAAAAAACATAACATTTTTTTACTTGATTTAAAAAAAGAATTTACATTCATTGGAATGCTGTTAATGTCTCCCTTGAACCGTTTGAAATTATATAATGATTTCATTAAATTATAAGTTACTTTATTTTAAATTTCGAACAACACTTGAAGAATTAAGCACACATTTGAAAATATATCATTGTCGAGCTGTTCTATAAATATTAATTTTTCAATTATTAAGAAACTTATTTGAAATTCATCAAAAAATTATAAGTATTGTAATAGTCCTCCAAGGATTCAAAAATCATTTCAAGCTATCCTGTTTACTATTAATTTTCAAACTCGAAAATGAAATATTTCATTTCTTGTTCATCTAATCATCAAATCATAAACATCTCTAATCTATAGCGAAACCGCCCACAAGGCCGAAATTCCATATCATCCAATCGAAGTCCGGAATGCAGGGCTTGGGGGATCTGAAGGATTAAGGAGGTTGAAGAGAGTTGCTGAACAGACGATTTTAAATTCAAAAGCCCCTCTTCCGGTCGGTCTGGGCTTAACTTTTAATTAGCGATTTTCTGTCGGAGTCAAGGTTCGCATTCTAATTCGAAGAGGTCGGGTCCCTTGAATAGAGTAGAGGATTCCACCTTGAATTGTAAATGCAAATTTTCCTTCCCTTGAGGGGGTGGAGGGCGAAATCTTCAAAGAATGACTAATTGTTCACTGCTAAAGAGATATATTCTTCGTGACTTTGCGATAAATGCATCGTCTGTGGAATGCTGATGAAGAATTCGTAGTTTCTCTTTCTTCAGAACTGTGATGAAACAGTGGCTCGTTATTTTGTTGCGTTTTTATTTAGTCTCTTGTTTTTAATTTTTAAATTAAAATGATTTAATTTTGTTCTTTTACTTACAACATGCGGTTGAATTAGATATAATAAACAGAAATTTTAATATTTTTTGTTGGTTTGCATATGTTTTTATTAAAGTTAAAATGTCAAGAATATGCAACTTTAAATATATATTTATCTATAACACAAGTATCTTTTTTTCTACATTTATTACATAAAAATTTTTTAATCTATATCGTCTTGAAAAGAGTTTCATTGTTTAGAAATTCCATTTTAGAAATATTTACCACTCTAAACAACGAGAGTAAAAAAGAAAATAAAGTGTACTATCCTCTGAAGTGTAGTTAAGAAAATAAATAGTCAATGTGCTGATAGAAATTTCTTAAGAGGCATTATGGATATATATATATATTGAAATAACATATTAATTTTTTTCTTAGAATTTTCCAGGGCTTTGTGCTACCATATTCATATTAAAATTAAAAGAAGGGTAAATATATTTCCTTGATTTAAGGTGTACATACACAGTTGAACTTTGAAAATCGTTCAAAATATCGATTTTTTTTTATTTCTTCAAAATGTTCTCTGATTCTTTAGCTTTCAAACGATACCAAGATGTTGTCAATATTCGAAATATTTCTCGAATTATTATTACTTTTCTTGAGGTACTTTCACTATAGTTTCGGGTTTTTTTTTAAAACTCATTTTATGAATAATGATACTTTTCCACATTATTGCTTCATTCAAACAATCATAACTCAACAGGAAATTAACCAAATACAATTATTTATATATCCAAATAATCTGTATGAAACAGTGGATGTTTTGTGCCTCAATCAATAGCAATTTTTTATAGCTATTAAAAATTAGGCCTACATTTTTAATAGCTATTTAAAAGTTAAAATTGCAAACAATTTTATTATTCATTGTTGATGAAAAAATTGTTAAAAAAAACTATATATTTTTATAACTTGATTGAGGCAGGCAACATGAAGACTAATATTAGGCATCATTTCCAACTAGAATTGTGTGTCTGTCAAAATTAGAATTTAACATAACATGTTTAAAAAAATATGCTAATTAGCTCAGTAAGTATTATTTAATTAATTAATAATTAGTGTAATATAGTTTTTTTTCTCACTGAAATGAGTTTAAACATATATTTATGACCTACAATGAAAAAACTGGATTTTAATAGTTAAAATTAAAAAGACCTTCTAGTGTGTAAGTACACCTTAATCCAATCCATAATTGGAAGGAATTATGTATTTTTACGTTCAGACAATGAACCGAAATTCATCATTCCATTTTGTTTAATTTAGAATTAGTTTTTGTACTAGTTCGGCTTGCTCACAGATAAACCTAAATTATTTAATCGGAAATGATTTTTTTGGAAACAGGTAGGTTAATGCTATAGAAGTTCATCGAAATCTCCTTGTCGAATAGTGTTCAATACTTGGTGTTCGAGTATAATAAAAAAGCAAAAAGGAAATGTAAAAATTTGACATGATTAATTGCAAGTTATATAAATAAAGGAAAAGATAAATAAGCTTAGATATCAGTTAGCAATTCAGTATTAAATGAATATTTCATTAAAATAAAGTAAATCGTGATTTAAAAAAAATTGAAATCATACTTTTAAAATAAATTAAAGGTCACTAATGCTCTCTTCAAACTTGATAAGCAGTGATGCTTTGCTCCTTTTATTGATGTTCAAAGTATGATTTATCAGTAATTATTAATTGTAGGATTCAAAATGATGTTCGCTCTATTATCAGTCATTTCAAATTATTTTATTATATTTACATAATTAAGATTGGTAATTGCTTAGACGTATTTTGGAGAACCATTTTTTTTCTGTTCTTGAATAAATCTTATGGCAAAAATCAGGAATGGGGAAAATGTATTATTAATTTTCTCATAGGCAACATTTAATGCTATAACCACTTGTGTTTAATATTTAAAAGAATGTGAAATCTCTTTGACTTCTATCGCATACATTCCATTAATTAATCTAAGCAGTTCTATGTTAAAGTTGGGTTTTTTTTTATTATTTAACCATTTCTTTCACTCCCTTTGGCTGAAAAATCATCTGGTAAAATATTTGCGAACAAATTTGTATTATTCTGAATTAACTCTGTTCACTTGCGAAGAAACAGAGAAGAAATAATCATAGAGATAAGGGCCACATTAGGAAATTCTATGGTTATGTAAGATGCTTTCTATTGTTCTAAGAAAATTAAATTAGCCCATATTATGAGATACTAGATAATTCAGAAATCGTAAGAAACTTTAAAAAAAAAATAATTCGAAAATAAATGATGATTAAAAAATGGTGCATGTACATACATGATGAAAATAGAGCCACCATTTTTGAAAGGAATTCAAAAGTTATTAATTTAAAAGTATATACTCTATAGTTAATAGAGTTATGCTTCATATAGAATGGATGGTTGTTCAATGAACG
This sequence comes from Argiope bruennichi, assembly GCF_947563725.1. Classification (NCBI taxonomy): domain Eukaryota; kingdom Metazoa; phylum Arthropoda; class Arachnida; order Araneae; family Araneidae; genus Argiope; species Argiope bruennichi. Next base: position 101,476,013 of record NC_079161.1, read on the forward strand.
GTCAAACATGTACTAAATTCTCACCTTTCCTCAATAACACATCAGACTTTGAAATGACAAATCATTGGAGTTAGCAAGGAGTTGGAGCAGTCATCTGAATTCATGGAGTTATTTTAAAAAGTTGTAACCACTTTCAGAGAATGCGACCTGTCATCGATAAGATTCGGTTCGCCAAACCACTGCTGTCTTTCAGAAAGTATACAACAACTGCCAATTCAGAAGACACAGTTTAAGTTACTTTACAAAATATCGTGTTTTAATAGTCCTCCGTGAGAGAAGATAGACACCACAGGATCGGTATTATGTTAACTTATCAGAACCATTTAGAGATTCATCCATCAGAAAATATACCACTGCATCTGTGCCATTTCTAAAGAGACAGAGTTTGCATGAAAGATGTGAATGAATGTGAAAAAGTGTACTGCCTAGTTTGACTGATGAATCTGAATGACGCGCAGTGCATTTGACATTCATTATTCATCCAATCTTTCGTTCTCTATAGAGTTTTGATCCTTAAAATATTGGGTCATCTATCTAACTGAATTGTAAAAAAAAGTTTGAATTTGTTTTATAAAAGAATTGCATAAAGAAATACTTAAGAGAATGCAATTTGAATTCATTGGAACATAATATCTACCGTCTCTTTCATCCTCCCTGAAAATGCTTCGGTTCCCTTCTCTAACATTCAATATAGCTATCAAAATGTGGCAGTGCTATACAAACGCGGAATAAAAGATTCAGCAAGTACGCACAAAGTGTAAATTTAGGCTGGAAATGTATAAATTATATTTTTTTCGTTGCAATTGTGCTGGAAAATTATAATTGAAACATCTATTAGAAACACATTAGCAATGCTGGTATGAAAACATTTCAATATTTAGATAAAATAAATTTATTTTTTATATTCCTAAACTGTATTTATTATGATCTATAATACTAAGATGATAGCCCATTTTGCTGCTCTCTCAGAACATACTGCTTCATGTAAAACTATCTATTATACAAATAATTTACAGCCTTTTTTCAAAATTCAGGAATCTGGACATCACAAAAATAATTCCGGTTAATGCACGTTATGCCTGGTAATGTGAGGAAATTCCATGATCAAAATATGTTTGCAAAGTGAAATCAACATTCTCTTTTCAAGTACATTTTCATTAAGTGCTCTAAGAAGTAAGTAATATTTAATTCTTTCTTTTTTAAAAATAAAATATTAGTAGTACAAATGATGCATATTAGACTTCCTAATCAAAATTATAAATTTTCCTCTCCAATATATTTATACATTTGCAATTATTTCATATAACAAATGAACATCCTCTCCTCATTATCTTTTGTAAAAGTCGATATTTAAACAATAGATTACTATGTGATATTTTTGTATACATAATAGCAAAACGTGAAGTTTTGAAGTTGAATTTGTATCTGCGGCAGCTTCATAGTGTAGATACATTTCTACATCACATCAACGTATAACTAATGACATTTCTTGACCTCTAAATTTCCTCCCAATGCACAAAGCGACGATGTCCTCAACACTGAAATATTGTCCACGTCGCCGATACACGGGGGTCGCATCACCTCCGGAATCAAAGAGATACCGCTCTCGAAAGCAAGATAATGGAACTGCATAAACATCGCGCAAGATTTCATCCGAAGAATTAAGGAGACTTGTGTAATATTCATCGGAATTCCAGGCTCGGCACTGACATTTATCAGCGGACGGAAATTGCCGAGTTGTCAGTGCCGTAATTCAATAAGTATCAGCGCAGAAGGAGCGCAAATATTCCGCCGGCGACTTTCTGAGGAGTTAAATGATTTAAATCAACGAGAGGGACTCGGAAGAAATATCTTAGCCATCGGACTGTTGTTAGTATTTCCATTTGAATTGGTGAGAGAAATACTACTGTATTCTTTATCGGAAAGTCTGTCAACAGAGGAATCTTTAAGAATGTTTTTGACATTCCTTTGGACGCGTTATATGAAATAAAACGTCGATCCTTAAGATTATGAAAGATATTTGCTTTGGAAGTTGAGTTTGAAGTATTGAAACACCCTTTTCGACTCAAATATGCATGATAAGTGATGTATATAAGATTTTTATATTAAAGAAATCTATTTTATGTATTAAGCTCACATTTTTGTGAAACTTACTTAAAAGTTAAGTTTTTTTTTATTCGTGGACAATAGAAAATGTGTTATTACCATCATTCTGTTATATTGCCAGTGTTTTGAAAGTAAATAAAATAAAGTTTTAAAGAAAATAAAAAAAGAGTTTTACAAATAAAGGGCTAGATATTGAATTCTAACGTCGCGGATACCTATGATCTGCGATAAAAAAAAGTGGTATAAGAACAGAGTGTTTTCTAATACAGACTTTTGCATCATAAATTTTGTGAAAATAAGAAATCTATAACAAACTCTGGTAAAAAGTGTGAGTAAACAGGGTGCAGCATCGTAATCGCCAAATGAAAATTCATCCACTATTCTGTACTGATCTGCAGCGTCATCATTCAACTGGTTAACATTAAGTTGATTTTCATAGACATTCAGACATGCTTTCAAAATGAAGGACCATCCATCATTATTCCAACAGAGCTAAGTGCGACTCGTACATAAACCTCTGTAATACAAATCTCCGTAAACTTCTGCACACAAGAGAGCTTAAATATCCCATCGCAACATCAATATTTCAACCTTATTCATTCTACGTCATTAGTGGCACATTTTGTCAGTAGGAGGGGGGAGACTGAGAGATGTAAGCTGAAAAGTAATTCTGATTGTACCAAATATTTACATAACTGTTATTAAGGAAAATTAGAACCTTTCTTTTCATGCTTTTCCTATTATTTCATAACAATATGTATTGAGTAGATATCATTTTTTCTCAAAATAAGATTTTCTCTCTCTCTCTCTCGTACAAGTAAAAAAAACCAAAACATAAAGACATTTGTGTTAGGCAGAATTTATGAATAATGCCTTCCGTCTTAAACCTGTTGCACATTTGTTTTTTTTTATTTTTAATATTTAATTTGCATATTTTTTGGAATTTTATGCTATGTACTCTTATATGTATATTTTTAACACATTGATGTACATATAATGATGTGTATATATTTGAGCTTCTTTATCCAATTCATATTCTGTTAAACTTTTCAAGTGATTAGCTATTTCTTTTGACAACCCATAGTAAAAAAACACCTTTTTTTGTCATTTTTTAAAGGCCAACCAATGAAGAAGATTTTCCACTGTCTCTTCAAATTGCATGCCATCATTGGTTTTTAAACAGCCATGATAGTATTATATATAGATTAAAGTAGCAAAAGTGAAATAGTACAATGATACGATGTTGTTTGTAATATTTTAGAAATGAGATGACAATGATTTGATTGATTTTGAAGTTGCAGGGAAAAACTTCAAACAAAAGATTTCAGCTCTGCCTGTCTCACATTAAGTGTGTTTTAAGGATAAAGAAATACTTGGCAGGTGTTTATGAGCGTTATGTGTTTCAATGGAATGAAATTTCTTCTGTTCCGGATTTTTAATGGCGGGGATGTAAAAATGGATAAACATTAAGATTATACAACCTTAAACAATCAAAAACATGTGATGAGATGTCACATGTACAATACAGCTTCATGAATTCGAAGCAATATTTCTCATTTTCAAACCTATTCTCACATTTCTTATACAAAAACACAAATAAAAAGGCAACTTTGCTCACAGTAATAACAGTTCTGAAAAATAGAGAAAGTAACAGAAAAGTTCATATTTAATTATGAAACACAAAAGATTCTGGAATGCTCCCAGTGAAACTTGTTTGAATGGTATGAGGGTACAGTACCTTCAGAAGCTCAGTCTTTTCAGGTCCAGGAATTTTTTTTCCGTGTATAGTGCAAAGGCAGTGCTGTTGTTCTCGCCTCTTTCCAAATAATATCAGACAAAGACACAAAATTAATACAATTAATTGCCTTTGACTTCAAGAGTGAAATAGCGATTATCGAGGCCTTCGTATTATGTCTGACTGACTCGTAATCTATGGATTTCAAAGAGTGTTTGGCGATCTTTTCAGATTCTAAACAGGGATTGGAAGCTATAAAAAATGGGGGGATAAATATCACTTCTGCCATTAATGTCCTAGAACGGCTGCACAGCAAGGGAAAATCCTGTGTGCAACCGTGGATACCAGCAAATGTAAAAATTGAGTTATATATTTTGAAGTATATTGCATGTTTTTTTTTAATTATTTCTTGCTATATTGTCATTTTGTTTATTTCCTGCTAATCGAAGAAAACGAGAACAAAAACAATTTCCGCCCGTTGCTCCTAGGTGGGATTGCTTTGGAATATAGGATAGAGCGGCTGAAGCAGTCAATAATGTTGCTTTGAAGAAGTTGGATTTTATAAATAATTTTGACGAAAATAAAATAATTGGTTTATTGAAAGACGAAAAGTAGGCACGGAAAATCGATGAATCAGAAAAATATTTTAAAAAAAGTAAGAGTTTAATTATCAAAGATACAAACTAATTTTTATTATGAAAGAAAGGACAATTATTCAAAAAAGAAAGAAAAAGGCATGTCAATTATTCAAAAAAGAAAGAAAAAAGCATGTAAATTATTCAAAAAAGAAAGAAAAAGGCATGTCAATTATTCAAAAAAGAAATGAATTAAGCTTATTAAAAAAATCTATCGAAGAGTACGTTTTTCTAAAAGCAGAACCAAACTTAAATTTTTAAGTTATATTACACCGTTATCTGGCACTGGAAAAGAATATGACTAAGTGTCCATGAGAAAACAAATCATACGAGAATTGTAACGCGATTGGAAATGATAGAAACGTATGGTCACAGAAAATTCCTTAATCAGTAACAACAACGACAATCAATGAATCCGATGAAGTGAGTGGATGGTGAAATAGTCTTACAGATGCAATAACAAATATAAATGTTTATTCAACCCAAGGACGCAAACAGGCAGGCACCAAATACAACCGAGCGTACATAAGAAACAATACTACTAACAATAAACAGTAGTACACTAATAGTTAATTAGTCGTAAAAAAACCGTAACAGCACCAAGCTCCCAGGCATAACATCACAAGAAGAGATATTTTACACAATTATGTAAATCCCTTCACATGTCTTCACTGTCAACTGGCTTGAGTTGTATTCGACTTCCTATTCATTACTATAGCAATGCTCGACTCAATATTGACAAGTCAAGAACATAATTCGGTGTTATTTCAATATTCTAGTACAAGACTCGGCACAAGACCCAATACTCGTCTCACGACTCACTCATCTCTTGAGTTCAATTCAATTGACTCTACAAATGCGCTTCTCTCAACTCAACTGACTCAAGGTCGGTCTCCTGGCTTTTTATAGATTCCACAGAAGGGCGCAGAAACTTCTAGCAGTATCACTATAATTCAGATACTAATAATTCTATCTCCAAAATTCCTCTTGATTCTATAATTATCTAATTTAATTTCTAATTTTACAAATATGACAAATAGTTGCCAATTCACCAAATAGTTGGCCTATTTGGCTACTAGGTTGGGAGTAATTGATCCTGCATTCATTCGGCATCCAGAGTTATCCGTAAAATTTTCAGGAAATAAATTGCGCAGGAAAGCAACATTGCAATTTCGTAACATTATTCAAAAACTGGAATTACTAACAAGATAATTTAATTCTTGGAAAATAAAATAGGAATATCACTCAGTGATTAGCTTGCTTTTTCCAGGGTTACGAACTGTCTATTATACCCTCTTTCTTCATGGAAAACTTACAAAATTGAAATTGTTATGAAGTCCCTATGGAATTTTTTTCAGTAATTTGAAACAACCTTCCCTCTTTGAAAATTATAAGATTTAATTATTAATCGGAATTATTTAATGAAAATATATATTGCTGTATAAACTAAGCTATGCCCGCTAAATTTATCTTTGAAAAATAATTGAATTAGCAAATCGAATATTTCGCGTTTATGTGTTACTTAATAATCCTGCTGAAACTTTTCGAACCCTGGTTAAGCATATTGCTGAGATTTATGCTTCTGTATAGTTTAACATTAAATTGAATATTTTATGCACGAATGTTCCTCAATAGCTCTGGAAATGCATCCCACTCTAATTAACCATCAGATGGCCATGTGTTGTAAAATGATTCCAAAGCCCAATTTAAGCCGAATGTTGATTATTTTTAAGAATTGTGCTACTTCCAATATTTTTCTAATTCAGTTGTACATTATTTTATTGCAAATACTGAGTTTTTCGCTTCTTCCATGAAAAAAATAACTACATAACGAAATCACGTTTTTATTTTGGAATCTCTAAATGACCCTCACTGGTTCGCTAAAGCAGAAAACTTACTTGCGACTTTATAACACAAATAAACCTTGAGCATGAAAATATAAGGAATTCTGGCTATTTATATCGATTTTAAATACAAAAATTTCTTACATTTATACTCATAAGAGCCAATTGATGTTTAGAGAGACAAAAATGGAAACAGAACCGAGAAATAATATATGTGTAGAGAATAAGCCTATGTGTAGTATAACTAATAAAACTGCTACTAAGAAAAGATAATAATTGGCTTTTAAAGCCTTTGACGGTCTTATAAACTTATGTTTGAGCATCCAAAAGTAAGATTACAAAAAACAAGTACCCAAAAAATAGGATCCTCCTTCATAAAATCCCACACATATAATGAACAAAGTTTTTTTTTATTTGCATATTTATTAGATGCTTCCAATTTAGTGACTAGATTAGCTTATCATCTCAGGTTCAACAACTCCATATTAAATTCTGTCCGAAACTCCTCTTTGCATTTCCAAACACCCAATTATCTCTCTCAAATCAAAATACTCCACGTAATCCTCTCCAGCAAAACTGCAAATATTTACCTGAAACATTAAGTTAGTGGACGTGGTTGTTCCCCGCTCTGATTGGACGTGACAGCCTGCTGGAAGAGTCTCTCCCTTCTAACGATGTTAATCCGAGCATAAAGAAAGGCCAAGGATAGGCCGGAGCGAATGACGGCATTCTGTCATTTTGGAAGGTTGATTGGCTTAGGAGTCTTGCAATATCCTGACACTGGTCCTGTCGCGAGAGAATAATCAAAGTGTGACTGCTTAAATGCTGGTATCGGTTGTAGCTTGTGTGTTAAATGTGCGCATTGCATCATTGTCAAGGAAAGTAAAAATATGTTCTTTTCAGAGTATTTAGAGAAGAATTAAATATTTTTTCTTCTCAATAAATAGATCTTTTTTCACACTTTAACTTCCTTTTGATTTGAAAATGTTGAATTACTCAAAGGAATAAACGATGTATGTTTATTCCTTTGAGTTACAAGCAAAAAGCAAAAAGAAACCTGTATTTGTTCAGAAGTTATGGAATGTTACAAGCGAATTATGGAATGTTACATTCGAATGTTACAAGCAAAAAGAAACCTGTATTTGTTCAGAAACAGATTCCAAAGTATTACAGGAATTATTTAAAACGAAACAAAAATTAAAGATTAAATAAAATATTTAATCAAATCACTTCTGGTTTTGTAAAAAGCGAGTGATTGCCAAAATAGCATTCAATAAGATAAAGATGTTTTTAACCTAATAAAAAGGTTAAATTTGACTGAATTAGAGGTTGAACGAGTAACCTAATTAAAAATTATGTGAAGATGTCTGTTTAACTATAAGCTAACGATGGAAAGTATTTTCTCCGAGTCATCGAATATAAACTACCCCTTTGAACCACTTATAAGCTATTCTGCCTTCCCTTACCGAAAGTGTATAATAAAACATTTAGAAAAAGAAGTCATACTAATTATGCTTGAAAAGTAAAGTGAAGAAGTGCTCAATGATGCAATTGAGAGCATTGTTGGTTGTGAGCGTGATCTGCTCGCTTCACTCCCATTTACAGAACCTAGATTCGAACCCACAATGTATCTTTCCACTTTTTATTTTGAATCATATGAAATTGTTAAATAAGATTAAAAACGAATAAAAAAAAACATGACTTTACTTAACCCTTAACTGGGGAGGTGCGGTATCTGAGACCTCTAAGGATAGATTTTCGGTAGCCCTTATTATATTTTTAGATCAATAGAATGGATTGAACCTGTGGCTTCTTGGCTCATGACTTTCAATACAGTACCCTTTTTCAATTGGTTTAAGCGGATGCTTTAAAAAAAAACAATAGTTCAACTATTTCTTTGCGCAACGTCTATGAGACCGCACCTCCCGTTTAGTATTCCAGAATTATTCAAGGCTTAGCAGATGGCTCTAAAACTGGGTCCACGAAATATCATCCAACTTATTGATCCCTTTATGAATCAGAGTTCCAGAGACCTTTAAACGAAGCAAAAGGTGATTTTAGTGATGAGGATAATTGAAGAAGATTTTTTCGATGGAATTTCGAATTCGACAGATTCTGGTGTGTATTTTCAAACATAATTAAATTTTCTAGTGCTATTGTATTTTGAAATTTTTTTAAAAATATATTAATATACCAAGAGAAACATCTAGAAAATTGCAGGCTGATTTTTATACTACTTCTTAACCTGTATGTTTAAAATGCCCTCAAAAACCGTGCTACGAATATTCGAAAGATGCTGTGTAGAAATGACGCGGTTAAGAAAGAGGGCCAATCCCCCCCCATTGTCTTTTTATTTTTTTATTTTTCATGCAATTGTTGAATTTTTTTGACTTTATTCTTTTTTATTTACTTTGTATACTGGAATAATAAAGTAAAAAGTAATATGTTCTTACAAGGATATTATTTTTTCTAACATGCAATTTTAGAAAAAAATGTATATTCCAACGCAATTACTTTATTTCAGCGATTTTGAAAAAAAAAAATCTAGGACATATTTATATATCAAGAAAAATATCTGCAAAATATATTGGCAGTTTTTCATACAAATACATTCATTGGAGAATTGAATTTGAGTGTAAGAAAATGCGGTAACGTACACTGCATATCCCCTGTTAAGTCCCAAATTTTCACCTCCTCAGTTATGAGTAAAAAGATGGAGCATCATCCCTTCAGAAGATAAGAATAACAAATCGCATAAAAACTGGGCATACATTCTTAGGCAATAAAAACTAAATCAATAAAGAAATAACTTAACATTCAAATATTTTATTTTCTTAGGATTATTTCAAATTTAAGATATAAAAAAATTAATACTTATATTTTTAAAAAAAATCAGAAAAATGTCAAGAGAAAATATGAAACAGCAAATATCTAGAAAGACAGGTGCAAATGCTAATGTTGGCGTATTTTATTTATAAATGAGAAAAAAAAATATCTACAAAAAAAAACAGTAAAGAAATAAAAATTGAGATCATTTGAAGAAAGTTTTGCTTTAAAATGTCTCCTAGAACTTGTTAGGTTCCGAAACTTCTTTTCCACTTCAAATCCCATGAATGGCATTTTTTTTCTTCTTTCTTTGTGTAAAGAAAGTTCTTAAATGACATAAGATAAACAAGCCCTCATTTGGAAATATTTGTTCTCCCTAATTTTGTTCTGAAAATTCTCGAAAGGAACAGAAAAAACATGACTTCGCCAACCAATCGCGTGTTATTCTTATTGATCTAAAGTAAAACTTAAAAAATAATAAGAAATGAAAAATAAATTCTTATTTTAGAAAGTGTATGGGAAATGTTTGCCATGGAACGAATTTCAAATGCGATTTAGATAAATTGTAAAAATAATCATCTAAAATGTCATGATTATATTTAAGTCTATATTATTTGCTCTTCTGTAAATACTATTTAAATACTTTATCAAAGAACTTCTTTTGATGAATATAAAAAATTGAATAAAATAACATTTTTAAAAAATGAATTTCATTGCAATATTTATATTTTTTGAATCTGGAAAATGATATATCAGTTCAATAATACTTGAGTGTTCTCTAAACTATGCTTAATTTAGTTCAGAAAATACAAAGTATATTTAAAATACTTCTTACATCAATTTTTTTTTAAAAAGTGAATAAGATAAGGAATTTAAATGCCTTTCTTTCCATATAGAATTCCCATAAAAATAATACATCACACTTTTAATATAACGCAAATTCATAGTAAAGAAGTTTAGCAAAAACGTTAGCTAATTGCAAATAGTTTAGAGCAATATTACGAAAACATTGAAGTGTGCAAAAGTTGTGCGTCAATATGGTATGGTAATCAATTTTTATTCTGTGAAAATTAGAAAGATGTCTAAACAAATTCAATGTATACCAACAAAAGTGCGGTTGTGCAGAATGATCATTTGCACATTTTTAAGGCTAGGCCATGAGTTAGGCATTTTTTGCAAAATAATATGGGATATGACAGAAAGGTTCGGTATAACAGAAGGCAAATTGTCGGTGATTTAAATAAAATAAAAGAAGAAAGTGCATAGCATTCATTTAATGGAATGAAAATTTATACCTGCACAACTCCTCAAAAAATCTTTCAAACCTTTTATAAGGCGAATCTTTGAACCTAGAGTTGTAAAATCAGACACGAAGTTTCTTCATAAGTTTTTACAATTCACAGAAAAATATGTTTTATCAAAATTTTAATCCAATTTTTATTTATAAAACATTAAATGTTAAAAACGTCATTTTTTCAATAACTTCAGAACATTTCAATGCACGAAAACGACTGACATTATATATTTATTTTTAAAAAAATCAATTTTTATTTACTTCTAATAGAATTTCAAAGTGATTGTTATATAAAATAATTATTTACAATTTTTATTTAAAAAGTGAGTTTTATGATAGTATTAAATGTATTGCGTGGCAACAGTTAAATAATTGTAATGGATGGAATCGTTACAATATAATGAATCCATCAACCATCGAGAGCAGGCACCATAAGGACATCGAATCAACGTTTCTGAAATGTCTGGGCTTTTATTAAATGATGAATAAAACCTCTAATTTGTTACAAAAATTGCAAATAATCACCGTCCCCTCGAATATTCCTTGACCTCTTAAATTAATTCATATGATTCACACGAGAATGCCATTAAATTTGATATGAAAAAGGAAAAAAAAAAACGTCAGAATGCGAAGAGTAAATTTTAAAAATAAATATAGACGAATCACAGTTCCTGAAAATCTGTAAATTTAGTGAATGAATAAAATGGAAAATGTTATTTATTTGCATTTCTTTATTGTTTGGTTTCTTTCTTCAGATATAGAAAATGATGCAAGCAACCATATTTCTAGAAAAATTTTCTTCTTCCAAAATCAGGACGTCTAAAACGTCTAAGGTCTGAGTTTTTTGACAATTACAATTCCTTTCTTTCGTAGTTACACACACACAAAAAAGAACTTTGTTTGAAAACAATGTTAAAACAAGCAAACGTAAACCAAAAAACATTCAGAATGTGTATACAATCGACCATTAACACTTACTTTGACTAAAAGCATCTCATTCATTTCACTGCCTTTTGTTTCTCTGAGAGTACTGTCTCTATTAGTTTAAGAGTCATTTGAAAGATGGAATCTTGAAACCGGTATTGTTAACTACCAAAAAAAGAACAGACTCTTAATGAGGCTGTGGAAAAATATATATATATGTTCTTCATTCATTAAAAAAAATCACCTTTTCAATTTTGAATCTGAAGATATGAGGAAAAAAACAACATTGTACTGAAACATTATTTAAAAAATTATTGAAATTAAAGTTTAAAGATGTATTTTATTTATTTTGAATGAAAAAGTAACGTGTGAAATTAAGATTATATTATAAATGATAAAAATCTAACACATTCAACCATTCAGGCAATTTATTCTACTCTTCAACTTTCTTTTACTTTAAAATTGAGTGAAAATGTATTTATTGGAGTATGTTATATTTTACAAATAAATTAACAAAATCCTTTTATGAAAAATCCTCATGCACACTTCTCAAGGCAATAAACAGAAATCATTAATAAATTGAAATTGGATAGCATTACTGAATTGAAAATATTACTCTCATAACTTGTAAGTAAATTTACTTATAAAATGGGTTACGGTAGCAAATCGGTTTCAGATAACATAATGGGTTTTTAGCTGTGATTTGTAGATTATAAATTTAATAAATTGGCATTAATGGGATACAAAATATACTTATACAATAAAAATTAAATAATCCACACATATTTGAAGGATTATTTAGTTACGTTTAAAGCCACGGGATCAAAAGACCCGGTCTAAAATTTAAGTATCGGCATATCGTTGTTCGAAACATCATTCTGCAAAACGTCTTCCGTGCTTGCAGTTCTAGTGCACATTACATTTATAGAGGGTTTATCATCTTCTCGTTGGTATGATGCAACTGTTTAGAGAGAAAGGCAGCCGCCTGAAATGTCACATTCCTCTCTTTAGCATAAATTGAAATTGCATAGCTATCGCGCTGACTAATCACCGTGCAGTTACAAAAGGATCATTAATGTTAATGAAAATAATATGTTTATTAGTCATAATTATTATTATATGTTTATTAGTCATAATTATTATTATATGTTTATTAGTCATAATTATTATTATATGTTTATTAGTCATAATTATTATTATATGTTTATTAGTCATAATTATTATTATATGTTTATTAGTCATATTATAATATGTTTAATAATATAATCTTATTCCTAAAAATAATTTTAAAATTTGTAAATAACTGTATCTTTTCTATAAAATCCGATGTCTTTTACAATACAAAAATTAAAAAAAAAAAACTGTTTGAAATAAAGTTGATTTGTTAAGACTCTTAGCTAACGGCTTTGAAATCCCAAACCTCATATTCTCAATCATGCTTAACTTCACTCCCGCTGCTTGTAGAAGCTGCGAAAATATTTTTCTACCCAAGTCGAAGTTTCCTTGAAGTCCAGACACGTTCAATTATCCGACTCCATTGTTAGAGGCCGAAATCTATCCGTGAAACTGTCACAAACTTCATTGCTTCCCGAGTACAATGCCCTCCAAAACAATGTTCCTATCTGAGCAAGGGAAACGCCACCAGAAACACTGACCAGCAGAATCAACTGAACAAAACACTGGGTTCCAGAGAACCTCTTTATTTTAGAAAATGTTTCGTTCTAGAAAAAATAGGGGATTGTTCGTTTTTCTTTCGATAAAAAGAAAGAGAATACTGTCGTGTCGGTTTCTTTTATTTTTCCCCTTTGGTGCAGCCTACACCTCTCTAATGCCAATGTTCTGGTATTATTTTCCTTGAGAATCTCTCAAATAGAAGGAATTTTAGAAGGAAAGCGAAATTGTTTTCGTTGTTCTGAAATAAAGATTAAAAGAGAGGAAGATTTTTTTTTTACTTGTACAGAAAGATGCATTTCTTTTTATGCGCCCCTTGTTGAAGCCTAGAAGTCACGTTCAAACAGTATAACTCCATTTCCTTTTGCAATCATTAATCGTCTGTTGTAATGAGCTCCTCGTTTCAGGATAAGTTTTTAAAAGGACTTTGACATCTATATTCTGTTCTGATAAAAGATAAAATATTACACCCGGTCCCTTTATATTTCAAACAATTCATACCAAAAATAATTGGTTCGAACTTTTATATTCCTGTATGAATGAAATTCTAGTTTCGAATAGGAAATATATTTCTGGCAAATATGAAATTTTGAAATTCGAATATTATTTTTTTTCTAGATAAAATAAGCTATTCCTTTACTATTAACACATTTCATACCAAAAAATGAGTTACTATTTTTGTATTCCGATAAGTTTGAGATTCTAGTTTTAAATAGGAAATATATTTCGGATAAATTTGAAATTCGAATATTTATATTTTCCCGATAAAATAAACGATTTATTTACATTTGAAACAATTCATACCAAAGAATTAGTTCGATATTTTTCATATCAAATTTGCTTGGAGAATTCGCAAACAATAGTGTTTTTAAAGAAGAAGATAAAAATTGTGTGTAACACGCGTTTTTCTCAAATGATTGAAACAAAAATTTGATGCAAAACTGTATGTTTAATGACAAAACATATACTAAATTTGTTATATTTTAGTCACTGCGTTTTTTTTAATTATCTCACTGATATGTTTCTAAAAATGCAGACCGACTGACGGATATTCTCTTGTAGGATTACACTCAGAATTTCACAGTTATATACCATATAGTTGTCAAATATGTGTACCGAATTTTATTTTTCTTGATCTCTTCGTTTTATAGTTTCCGTATTAACTTGTATTAGAACAAACGAATAAGCAGACTTACTCTGAAAGAATTTTTCCGAATTTGATGGAGATCTTCAAATTTGCTGTAAATACTTGACCCTAAATTTCATTTGTCTAGATTAAAGTGTATTTGAGTTTTCTTTGACACAGACAGACAAATTTTTATAAAGTTGTCCTTCGAACTAAGGGAAATTTCGATTTTTTGGACGATTATAATACTTTCTCTGTACTTCGTGCTCGAGAAAGTAAAATTTATATTTCTGTGTATTGGCTAGGCAAATCCACGAAATATGCAATCTTGAAATGTTGCGCACAACCAGATTAATAGTGGCTCAAAGTAACTTGGAGTACGCATCACATACTTGTCATTTTATCTTTTCTAATGATCATAAAAAAAAATGCCAGTGCAGTGCCAAAGGGAGCACACGATTAGCGTTCAAAACGTATTATACATCTCAGATTCAAATTACTGACTTCTTGCAAATTTTTACAAACTGATCATTTTTCAAAAATACTTTTAAGAATCAAAATTTTTATATACGATATTCTATTTCTGTTATTTTATTCTGATTTTTTAAGGTGATTAATCAAGCATTTTGTTTTTCTAATTTAAAATAAAAAAAAGATCAAATGATCTTTCTGAGTGATTTTTAATTAATTGCTTTTAAGATGAGTTGAAAGATTGTTTTTCGCCGATCCGCTAGGAAAGGTTTTTCTTTTCCGCTGATTTGGCAAATTAGACACCAAGAATAATGAAAAATATTTTTTAGCTTTTTTTTCTTATTGTTTTATCATTTTCAATTATTGATTTTGATTTTGATAGTATTTAGTTCACCTGAGTTAAACGAAGAAAAGTAAAAGAACAACATTCAATATTATTTTTTATTTCGTTTTATGGTTTCATTTCATGTTATTATGATTTCGTAAATGTTCGATATAAATGAATTTACTAATTCAGATTATTGAGTGCATTTAGCTTATTAACGAATTATATATTTGCTTCCTAAATTGTTGATGATAATTTAAATTATCATTCCTATGAACTACAATTATTACCTATTTTCACTATCTGGTGTTTCAAGTATAGTATAATCAAGCATTTTAATTATTAAAAATGTGGAACTCGAAATTTTGACGAATCTCGTCATTAAGACTTTATTACTAAGACCGAAAAAGCCATTTCGGTATTATTTCTGTCTGTAAAAACGATACTGACTACTATCAACCGTTTGAGATAGACGGATAATATGTATTTAGTATTTACACTAAATTTGTGCATTTCCATCAAATTTTGAATGAAATTCATTCCATGTCTGTCTGGCTGTCTGAATACAAATGAACGAAGTCACTACAAAATGTAAAGAGATGGAGGATAAAATTATGTGAAAATATTTAGAATCCGAAATGTAGATTTATATTAAAGTTTGTGCTCAAACTGACGATAGTCTGTCGACCATTAGTATGCATGGAAATGTGGTAATTAAAGATGCAAAAATTTAAATAAATGAAATTTGTTGCGCTGTTTTAGCATTTAATGTATAGATCCTTATTAAAGGCTGAATCAAATCTGTCAAAGAGGCGATCGTCTAAATGTTATACTTTATGAGATAAATTCAAAACCTCACGAATACCTACATAAATGAAATTTGGTACTTGATGTTATTAAAATTGTAGTATTGTGTCGTATTGTACATTCAATCGAGAGAAACAAAATCGTCTAATATGCACATTCAATTTTCTTTACTATACTACAACCGACAAATCTCTCATGTGGGGGATTCAGTAAATAATATCTGAGCACTTGTTATATTCATGGCCTTGTCCGAGATTCGATGGATTTTGTTCGACGGGGGAAGGGCGATATTGATAAAGTCTTTATTACAATGCCGGAAAGTTTTGGAAAGACCTTACTAATTGATTATGTAGTATTATTCACATGATCTTCTACAAAAGCATTATTAAATTATCCTCTTTTTAGAATTATCCAAGCAGCTTTTATTTCACGACTCATGAAATATAGAAGGAGAAATAACTGTAATTTAAAAAAAAAAGAATTATATAAATTATATCTGGGCCCAAAGATAGTAATTAATTACTAAGGAATTGTATCTGCCTGCTTATGAATGCAATAACCAGATAGATAGATTTGGGGACTGGTCCGGCCACAGATTCGGAACCGCAAAGTTTCAAGTTCGAGACCCGATTCCACCGAAGAACTGTCGTGTAAGCAGGTCTGGGGCACGTTAAATCCATCGGGGCCAAACGCCATCCATCTTATATGGCGTAGAAGATTAGAGAGGAGGGTTCTTTCAAAATGACGGGGCCCTTTTCAAAATATCCCTAGTGTTGCTTTAAAACGGGGAGGTTAATATAACTCAAACTAAACTTGGAAATGGGTCTCTACACAAAATGCTACAATTTTGAATAAAATCCAATCAGATGAAACCTGTCCGACTATACGTACGCGAATAAATTCTATAACTACAAAATGCATAGAGTTAGAGGAAAAAAATTTCGCTTCGCAATTTTAACGTCCGAAGAATGGATCATCGTCAAATTTTAAAACTAATCCATCAAAGGTTGCCTGAGTATTTTTTACATGTAAACGCTATAATTCCAAACCCCAAATACTTTGATAAATAAGTATACCACGTGACTCACAAATAAAATTGTAATTCTGTTACACATTTCGGTTCCAGATTGTCGATGGAAAGGTGTCCAAAACGAATATTCAGGTTTCTTTTACATACTAAGAAGCACAAAATGTTCATGCGCAAGATAAGAGCCTTCTAGTGGTTGGTGACATGGTGGTTCACAACTTTTATGCGAGGGTTAGTTGCTATAGCATTCTTAAAGGAGAATAGAGTAGGAAAGAAATAGTAAATAAAAACTCAAAGAGACATCTTCCGTTAGTTAGATACTAGCGATATTTTCATCATTGAGGTCTCTTACAATGTAATATAATTTAAATCTAAGTATAGAAATGGTTTTTGGTTCCCCATTTAATTATTTTAAACTTCTTTTAGATGACAATAAAAAGGAAAAATGACAAATAATTTAGATTTCCTTTCAATTTCGTTAAATGAATAAATCTTTTATACAGTCATTCTTTATATAAAATGCCCATTGCAATCGTGGTATAAGAGCTTATTTCTAAATAATTTCTAATAGGAAAATATTTAGAAAAATAACACTACATGATACGTTGTTTGATTCAATAAATGTATTATTAAAAAATTTACCACTCATAGGCAGGCCCTAACAAAGGGTCAACTTTAGAATCTGCACGTGCTTTAGTTCTTTTAAATGTATTTGATTACAATTATTTATTTTATGACAATACAGATGTTAAATTGCTCATTTTGTCAAAAATGCTGAGTTATACAATATCAATAAAGCCATTTCTATGATTGCTTCGACATGCCATATTTCCTTATTTTTCCAAAGGATTGAAAGGGATTTGAAAATTTTGACTTACACGATAATCTTTGTCTTGCAAGTTTCATATTTAATATGCTATACATTTTGTATATATTTTTACGAAAAATAAATATTTAAATATTAGTAGATAAAGATTGCGTATATTTAATAACAAGGGTTATATTAATCCTAAATATAAAATAAAACTAAAATAAACTTGTAAGGAATTTCAAAAAAAAATCACTTCCATTATAGAAAGAAAAATAGATTTCTATCGTCTGTTTTCACATAAAGAATATTTTTTAGAGTACAGCTCTTAAAATGAAGTATTTCATTAAAATGTCAGTTAGAACTGTGTATTGGATAAAAGCTCAAAAAGAAAATTATAAGTGTTTTAAAAAAATGTATATTTTCAAAATTTTCGTAAAAATCATTTGTTTGAAAGAGATACTTTACTATTAGGAAATTCAAATGTGAAATGATGCAGAAAATATCCACTTAAGCTAAAAAGAAAAAAGTGTTGAATAAAAAGTATCGTTTAGTTTCCACTTTCAGTCTGTCAGGCTCTCTGCTCCCAGGAGGAGTTAAGTTAAGCTCATTTTAAATGAGTTCTCGTTTCAAATGAGGTGAAAAATGTTGACTTAATAATATGCTGTTAGGAACTGATTTATTATCGTTTGGCTGAAAAAATATATAGTGTTTGAAACAGAATTTTCTTTGCTTTCAAATGACGACTTTACAAAGAAAAGCAAGAAAAGAGAAAAAAAAAAGGGATAACGGAAGACAAAATAAGTGTCATCGTTTTCAAATAAAGTGGAACTTTAAGAATCCAAACGGTTGTTTAAGACACGTATTGATATTTTTAACTAATAACTACGATTTTTTTCTTGCTTCCAATATTCTTAGAGATCGGAGAATTTAACTTTGAGAACTTGATTTTGATTTATGGTGTTTCGATCATACTTATTATTAATTATTTTGAAATGATTAGTTTTTCTGAACTTCTGAACACTAATGTGATAAATGATTTAAATGTAATGATCGGAGAATGGAATGAATGAATTCGATTTCTTTCAATAATTTAAATGAATGTACTAAAAGTGGATAACGCAGTAAATATAAATTCTTTTCCAATTTTCAGTGTCAAAATCGGATCAATATCAAAGTTTTTAAACTAGAAAACGTTATAAATGCCTGAAATATTCTAAATAGTTGAAATAGCGTGTGTATACGATACGATATAAGCATCATGTTTAGTATCCTAGAGTTTTAAATAAATTTAATGTGGTACTTGATGCGCCTTCTGTTTCCTGTCTTAAACATACAATTTAAAAAAACAGCATTCTAAAGATTAGAAAATAGTCGTACTTAATCTTTTTTGCCTCTTAATATCTATTTACAATATATAATCATAAACATTATTAATTTTTCAGCATTCTTAATTTCATGAACATTATCAATTTTTCATTGATTCTTAACCAGTTGGTACCACGAGTATGCAATCAAATTTGAAATAAATTAATCTTAACAATCAGAAAATATTAAAATATTATACTGTGGCAGTGCCAGGAAAGAGTACCAAGTATAGAAATCTCTGCACTCGAGTGAAAAAAACAATACTCTTACGAAATTCCACCTTTATAATCATGAACACCATAAAGTTAAACGTTATCATTAAAGTATGATAACGTTTATGATGCCATACTGCTTAAACTAAAACCAACTTGGGTGTATAATAGCTGCGTTGTATTTATGAAAGCATTATTTGCTCAAATATTATTACCATTGGTGAAATATATAGAGAACCTTTTTTTTATCATATATGAATATTCATCTAAATAATTTAAATTCCTTGTCATCTAATCATACCGTTAAACAGGGCTCACACGAGGCCAACTATTACGCGCAATGGAAGGCCACGCCTATCTCAAAATGATCACGTGATCACAATGGGACAATGACAAATAGTTCTTCCAATGACACAATATGTATTTACCAGTGTCCCGTTGGGGTCATGTGGTGTTCCTGAGGTAGGCGCGGCCTTCCATTGCGCGCAGTAGTTGTTCTCGTGTGAACGCTGCTTTAGAAAATACGGTCGGGAGAAATTCTTTCAATCCCTCTATCGCTATTTTCTCTCATTAATAATAAATAGGATCATCGCACATAAAATGATTTGATTAAAATAAATTTCATAAAGGTGGACAATTAATACTGTAATGGTGTGGAATTTATGTCTGGACACAAGAATAAGAAACTTAATTGTTACATATTCTGAACCGTCCTTGAAGTAAACAAATTAAAAGATGATGACTTAAAATTGAAAAGTGCATAGTATGCATAAATCACTTTAACAACAAAAGGATCAAACATAAAAAAAAAAAAAAAAATCCTGTTTTAAGTATTAAAAGTAAGATTTGCCCAAATACAAAAGGTTATGTTATAATTTATTAATTCATATGAAGATAACAAAATATATGGAATTCGATTTTATATTTTTTTTTGAAAAAAGAAATGGATTTATAACTTATAATCAAATGAAAAACTACTATTTAAAAAAAAGAAATTATAAAGCAGTTTCTCGGAATAGAAGGAATATAACAATTTATAATAAAATAATTGAGAATATTCAATTCATTTTATCACTACGAAAGATTCCTTAATATAATTAAAAAAGCACAAATTTGAATTCATCATATAGAAATTGATTCAAAGTTCTTTTCGTATAGGTGAAGCGTACATGCTCACACAGCCAAGTCTGAATAACAGGTGAACTCTGTTATAATCTAGATTACATCAAATAGAAATGGTAAAATATTAGTTTAAAAGAGTGCCATTTATAGACTTATTTCCTTTGCCATTTTTTTATATACATTCTTAATATTTTATTAACTGTGAATCAGTTATCGAGGAAAATAGATATTTTCATATTAATTTATAGTTAAGGTATTTAACCAGTAAATTCATATTAATACCCATTGTCTATATCCAGTTCCAATTAATTTTATCCAAAAACCTTGTGTCTGTTTCGAACACAAGTCCCATAGACAATAAATCATGTGGGAAAGAAAA
This sequence comes from Argiope bruennichi, assembly GCF_947563725.1. Classification (NCBI taxonomy): domain Eukaryota; kingdom Metazoa; phylum Arthropoda; class Arachnida; order Araneae; family Araneidae; genus Argiope; species Argiope bruennichi. Next base: position 101,496,693 of record NC_079161.1, read on the forward strand.
AAGTTGAAATTACTTTTGGGTGGTAAATTATATAGTTTTTTTTTCAGTGAGTTATTTGAAGAGACAGTTTCTATTGCAGACTTCCCTATAAAGTACTGATCTATCTAATTATTAAAAAATTACTTCTAATCTGTTGTCAGATAAGATCAATGTTTAATTTTGTATTTGAAAACTAAATTAGATACAAGCTAGATTTAAGGGAAATACTTTTTGTTGCCAAAAGTCTATATACAACTTTTTTCAAAACAAATATGCTATATTATTACCGTAATCTTTTAGTTATTTTTTTACGTAATCTACTACTATTTTCTTATAATAAACGATTTTTTTAATTCAAAATAAATAATCATACTTTTTAGGGTAAATCCATAAAGTCTGGAGTGATTTCTCCAAAATCTTCCTTGCCCATCCAAAATGTGCTATTGATGCCCTTCTCTCCCCTCCCAAATAAAACATCGACCTCAAAATAAAATTAGAAAATTAAAAAAAATCAGGAAATTCACACGTTATTATAAAAGTCTTGCCGAGCGATAATAAAAACATAAATGGAAGGTTTCAATTTTTCTTACGGGGTGGGGATTTGAGAATATTTAGTGAAAACTACAACACTGATTAAGGATTAATTATCGAAAAATATAATACTATTAAAAATTATCACAGATGCAATAATAGCAATTGTATTATATATAGTAAAAACAATAACATTTTCGTCTTCTAATCTACTATATTTCTACGATTGTTTATAAGATAATGTTAAAGAAGTAAAAATTACATTTGAAGGGATTATCAAAATGTTACAGCATCAATAATAAAATATTTATTGTTACTTAAATGGAAGAAAAGGTTACGAGTTCAACATCAGAAATATGAAAACATAGCCTTCTTTCAAGAGAATGCATTGCTTTAATACAGAACAATTAGTCATTCATCGAAGCAACCACCTTACACCTCATTCCTGAGGGAAAGACGTTCACATTCATGATTCAAGATGGAATCCTCCACCCCATTCAAGAGACCCGACCTCTTCGAATCAGAATGCGAATCTTGACTATGACAGAAAATCGCTAATTAAAAGTTAAGCCCCAGCCAACAGTAGGAAAGAGCTTTGAATTTAAAATCGTCTGCTTAGTAACTCCCTTCCGCCGTATTCGAACGAATGTTATGAATGGGTTATATAGGGTATTCAGTAATTATTGTCGGGGTTTCCGTACCTCATAACTTTCAAATAAAAAATATTACGGAAAACCCGATTACGTATTCTTAAATTACAACTCAAAGAATTTTATTAATGATATTAAAGTGTAAAGCTTGCACAATTTGCACTTTGTAGGCATTCAGCGGAAGGCGATTATGTATTCGTAAATTCGCTGAATAAATTTTGACTTTTGATAATCGTGCGGGTTCTCCGAGCCCCATATTCTACAGTTATGTTTATTCACTTTTTCTGACACATGAAAAGTGGAATCATCACTGAAAAACCATTTCCAAAGGTAATTTTCATCATCCTCAATTCGAGTTAAAATTTGTTCAGCGAATTTACGAATACATAATCGTCTTCCGCTGAATGCCTACAAAGTACAAATTGTGCAAGCTTTACACTTTAATATCATTAATAAAATTCTTTGAGTTGTAATTTAAGAATACATAATCGGTTTTTGCGTAATATTTTTTATTCGAAAGTTATGAGGTACGGAAACCCGACAATAATTACTGAACACCCTATATTGTTGCCCTGAAGGTCATCTACGAGTAGGAATTCCTTATGGTTGTGCGATAATGTAAAGAAAGGATGAAATCTTTAATAATTTTATTTATTTTTTTTAAAATTGAATAAGTGGACGAATTTTTTAAATTGTTGTAGGAAATAAGATCTACTCAATTTAATCAAATAATTTTAATTATATATATATATATATATATATATATATATATATATATAAGTAACCAATCAAAGTAAGAAATATTTTAAAAACAAAACCAAAATGAAAACGAAACAAAACGAACGAAAGGGTTCGCAATAGTAAAAATTCCTATATTGAAGCATCAAAAAACCTCATAAAAAATTTAATTAATAATGAATTTCCAAGAAACTACTGTAATATCAACTTTTTGATTAAACAAAATAGGATTTGGGATTAATCCTTTACCTAAAATTAAATAGAACTTTACTTGCACATTAGATCATTCAATAGATGGCGCTGGGAGACTACATTTATTATTTACCTTTAATACGTTAGCTTTGTGTTTTTTAAAAAGCGGGAATCACAATCGATAGCTTAAAATTTCCTTGCTGCTGGTGGTATGTCCTTTCCTTTTTGTTTTTTCTTTAATGGTTTAAGTGTTATGAGTGTTTATTGTTATTTTGTTATTGTATTGTTACTTTTTGTGGTTATTTTCTTCTAATTTTTTTTTTTTTTTTTTGTATTGTCCTTTTTGTTAAAATGGTATATTTCTTAGATCTAATTTCAGGGAATTTTCGGGTTACTAGGAATCATTATTAGACTTTTTGTCTGCATTCCATCACAGAAAAAATCCCTTTTTTTGAATCCCTGCCAGAGGGTGACCCTTGAAAAAATCTTCAGTTCAGGCCGGATTCTTTTTTTTTTTTAAGTTTATTTTATTTTCCAACTAACTTGATTTTAATAATTATATATATATATATATATATATATATATTAAATGTTAAGCTCTTGCTGAATATTTCAGTAAAACTGAAATATCATAGATATTTCAGAGATTGAACATATATTCAAAAGTTTATCTGTTCAATAAAGTTTTAAAAACTTATCAAAATAAAAAAGCAGCGTTTCTATTGAGTTTAATTAATAAATGAAGGCATTACTAAACCGTTTTCAATAAAAATAGGACTATCTATGTTTTAAATACGTAATTATATGAAAACTGTGAAAAATACGTAAAACTAGATATAAAATTTGCCATTGTAACTGTTAGCAAAAATGGGATGCTCGTTTCATATTGGGTTTTTCTTTCCATCCGAATGCGTGTACACAAACTGTTGATGATTCGATGTGAGCAATCGGATTGCGAACACTGTGAGATGAATTACCCCGTTCGCAACGATTTATCACATGAAATAAAATGATGCTCCCAATTATTTATGCAAGATGTTATTTGACGGTTTTATGCAAATGTTTTCCACTCTATAAAAGAGCGGAAGCACTCGTGCTCGCATACTTAGACGTAGATTCAGATTCTTTTTCTTTTTTTTTTATTTGTGTTCGTAGTCTGTATCGGTGTAATATGTGATATTTTTATAATGTATTAAATGTTTGTTTGTCGCAAGAAATAAAAGTATGTGTTTTTAAGTCGTTTTCTCGACCTGCAACATTTTACAAGCACCAGTCACATGCATTTTACACTGCTATTATTTGAACATTTTACTCTGCGGGCCTTACAGGCGATTGATCTTGACAATTACAGGGTTTGAACCCAAATAACGTCTGACAGTAACAAGTGAGACAAGTTTTTGCCATAATAAATAACAATATTGTTATTTATTATAGTAAGGCGTTTGCTTTATTAAAGTTATGTGAGACCATTCTTATTGTTTTAAAATTACTTCTGATAATTAGAAGGACGATGCTTTCTTTTGAAAATAAATATTAAGTCTTATTTAATTGCATGCTAAATATTGAAGCATATATTGGATTTTATAAAAATTATCATTGATATGAATCCTTTTGAATACAAGGTATTTCAGGATTTCATTATCAATTCCATTTTGAAACCCTCTCAACTTCAAAGAGAAGGAAAGAAATCCCGAAAATATAAAGGTATAAAATTTGACAGTTATTTATAGTAAATGCTATAAGATATTTTTCATGTGAAAAATCTATGTTTATATCATATTTTCTCTTAAACTCCTCATCGCAGCAAATAGACTTACACAAAAATCTTTCAATTTTTATAAATGTATCTTATATTCAACATTTATTGGATTATTTAAAAACGCTATCTTATTGTAATAGCCTAGAACAGCCTCCTTTCTGTAGGAGCGTCATTGGACGGTCCATATAACAAGTTTGATTTTGCTTTATCGTTTATATTGAAATCTCCTTTTGACTTAAAACGACCATTCTCCTCCTGTGAAGACTATTCAGTTGGTTGGCATTGCGTCTTTATCTTACCATATTTTTCCACTATTAGTTTCATATCATTTTATTATACTAATTATGAAGTGATTATATCAAATATAATTGACTGGTATGGTGCTTTGGTGAAAGAAGTATAGTATTGAAGCCTGCCTCCTTATTTGAAGTATGATGAGGAGTCGAAAACGAAAACCCTGTAACAAATGCCAGTAAATGTATAGCATTGCTTGGAATATCACCCCAGTACTCCCTCTTTTTTCATCTTTTGTGTAGTGAGGAAGTTTTTTTTTTTTTTTTTTTTTTTTTTTTTTTAATTTAAGTAAATCGTTTTTTGAAATATATTTTGAATTCCAATCCATAAAAACTTTTTACTGACAGAGAAGGTTCAGTGAACTATAAAAGATTACTTATTATAAAATGCCATGATAGTCTTTGAAATGCGTGATGAAATCATTTTAGTGCAAATATATAATAATCCTGGAATTTTTTTTGTCTAGGAAAGGAATAATTCCCATTCCTTATAATTAATATTTAAACAATATGTCTCTCCTAAATGCTTGGATATGCCGATGATCCAGATTATTGCTGTGCTTGTCCTAAACTTCTGCTGTTGTGGTAGTGGTCATCGAAAGAGGTGTCCTTGCTCGGAGGAAAAAAATGATGTCTTCCTTTATCCACTAAAATGATAATTTTAAATGAAGTATGTAAAAATGAAGTCGTTTTATCGTTTTATCCTATTGATTCTATCATATCATCACCTCAAGAAAAACAAAGCGAAAATCGATTCATCGTATAAAAAGTTTCTATTAATAACTTTAAACAGTAGTTAATTAAATAGCCAATATAACAATTGTTCTTGCCAATTGATTCTTCTACTTATTTCTAAATAATTTAAGGTATCTGTATATTGGGAAGATTAAGTACCTGTTAAATTTCATTAATAGGATTGAAACTGTTCTACTCAGCGCTGAATTTATAAAGAATTGTGTAAAAATTACCATCCTCAGCTCTTTCTACAAGAAAGAAAGACTTTAAATACACCCTTGGGAAAACTTATAACACCCTCTGAATAAAATTCTAAAATGTGATTTCTTAAAAGCTCATTAGAGAAAATGGAAAATCCCCATTGGGATACGGTGAGTAATTATTACACGATATTCGCAAGTCAATTGTGAGAGTTTGAAGGTATTGTTAGCGTAAGGTTTTCTATTTCGATTAATACTGTCGTTAATCATTTGCCAATTCTGTCTTTAACAGTGATGAAAGAAAAAGTATAACTATTTTGTTCCTCGAACTTAACATGAAATATAGTAGATATGCATAATAATCCGACATTAAAGATGTGATTGTGTAATGAATGTTTTTAAAGAATAAACAGTATTTAAATAACTAAAATAATTGTTAAATAATTTTTATCGCTTTTCTTAACAAGTAGAACAAATAGTTTTTATCTACGCAAAGAAGAAGGAAAAGATAATATCACATATAAGCCCACATACTTGTAAGTATCATTTATTACTACCATTATTGGTGTTTAACCGGTCATACTTCGATTATATCCTCGCAGCATAGCCCATGTCAGGATGTTATAAGAATGCTGAACCAATCATCCTAGAGCAATGATAGAATGACATCATTCGTTTAGACCTATTCTTTCTTTACACTCGGATTGATACCTCTCGATGGAAGAGACTCTTCTTGGAAAGGTCCAAGAAGAATGAGAACTTTTAATGTTGCGAGATGTTTTGGTTTGAGAGAGATAATTGAGTATTAAAAAATGTACAGAAGAATTTCGAACAAAATTTAATAAAAGATTTGTAAAATGAAAATTTAATGGCCTCTTTGGACAGAGAATCGAAAATTTTAAATATTCTTCAGATATAATGCTGAATAACATATAGAATATAAATAATACAATGATATGTTTCCTGATATGATGTATATTCTTAAACTCATAAAATTCAACAGCTTAAAACAACATTAGAAAACTTTTGAACAAAAATTCTTCCAAAAACTTCAAAACATAATATATTTTAAGCAGTCACACGCACTTCGAAGCATCAGAAAAGTATCAAATAATAATAAATACAAGAATTGTACACATTTTTTAGTTGATGGTGGACAGAAATATTAAACATTTTCTTTCTTCTTCTTTGTTATATTTATTAATGATATTCTGCCAAGTATTACACGCGAATAAAATCGTTTGTTACTATAAATTATTTAATCAAGATTCTGAAGGGAATAAAATTCCACTAAAAATAACAGAAATTATAGTTGGGAATCCTATTTTATCCCTTGCGTTTTTTTCAATTTGTGTAATTCGCATTTTTCCTTTTCAATTATTAAGATAGATAAGGGAAATTTCAGGAATTATATTGAAATCATGAAATATGCATATCGATAAAATAAATGTGACGATATTATATGAGTGAAATATCTTTCCTAATCAAAAGGTCTCAAAAAGAAAATAGCAATTTTGATAGTTAAATTGAAACAACATGTTCATATATCAAAATCAGTTTTAAAATATGTGATTTGAGGACAATGATTGAAAAAGTAGGATTCTTTCTTAAAAGTATTCATTCTTAAAAGCTACAATATTAAACTATCAATTGCATGTGTAACTACGAAAAAAGTGACAACGGATATTTTTGAAGTTTTCTAGACTTCTTTGATGAAATCATGCGCGATGTTGATGTAATGGTCTATTATGTTTCGATATTGGCAGATGTTAAGTCCATCATATAATATCGACTATGAGAAAAACATTTCAGTAAAGAAGATTTCATAGCATTTGTGCAGGAATTATTTTCTAAGCTTATTGATTGAAATATTGGATCTATAATAGTTATATTGTCTTTTCAAGATGTCCAATATAACTTCTGCGAAATTACCAATTCAAACATGATAACTATTGTCTAGTTTATATATTTCTAATTAATTAATTATGAATAACCATTATGTCAATTCTTATGAAGCAGTTATTGAAAATGTGTGAGGTGTCTGAAAATTTCATAAATGCTTGATCTAAGTTTACAAATCTATATACATAAACAGCTAAAATAGAAGGCACAGAAATCGTCGTTATTATTATTTTCGAATGGCAGCATTCAAATGTAAAAATACTATTACGCGAAATTCGGAGTGCTTCATTGAATTCAACATTTCGCTTAGGTAATTAAGAGAAGAGAAAAGTATTATTATTATAACTTTTCTAAAGATGATTTTCAGTGTCACCGAAAAGTACATTTAGTCAGAAGAAAGATATAAAAAAAAATCAAGATTTCAATAAAAAAAATTTAATCGAGTGCAAAAAGTAGGCTTAACCGTCGCCAGATAAATAATCGCTTTAACTTGCCTACGGAAATTGATCTTCATACATTTCAAAAAATTAGTTTACAAAAACAATCTTTATAATACTTTAAGATTAAAAAATTAGTACTTTATTGATATGAATTTTATTTACGCTCTATTTCATTCTTTAATTTTAATAATATTTTAATTCAATTGGATTCACTATCGCTAACAATGATTTTAAATGAAATGATGGAATTCCAGTTCCCCTATCAAAAATTCAAGCGATGCTTTTACTAATCATTAACTCTGTCATAGGATTTTTACTTCCGTTTCCATTCGTGATAAATACTTTTTTGAAAGAATTTGCAGTAAACTGATTCAATTGAATTCATGTTTTAAAGGCGCATCATCTAACAAGATGAGTTCGTACAAATTAATTCCATATTAATCATTTAATAGCCTCAAGAGTCAATAATCTCAGTAAAAACCAAAGATGCCTGGTGAAAATTTAAATGCTTATTTGCTAGTCCTGTGCACTAAATAGCTTTAGGTCACAATTCTTCTTCAGATGCATCTAAAAGTCTTTTACTAAATGATAATGGAGAGAATCTAAATTTTATTTCATTTATACAACATAAGAGCTTCAGAGAACTGCCAAAATTATTCCTAAAATCTTCTCTGTTGACAGAATTCACAATAAAGTAAGCAACAGTATTTCCCTCACAGACACAAATGGAAGTACTAACAAAAGTCCGATGGGTAAAATATTTCATCCGAGACCCACTCGTTGATTTAAATCATTTAATTCCTCGAAAAGTCGCCGGCGGAATATTTGCGCTTCCTCTGCGCTGATTCTTATTGGATTACGGCACTGACAACTCGGCAATTTCCGTCCGCTGATAAATGTCAGTGCCGAGCCTGGAATTCCGATGAATATTACACAAGTCTCCTTAATTCTTCGGATGAAATCTTGCGCGATGTTTATGCAGTTCCATTATCTTGCTTTCGAGAGTGGTATCTCTTTGATTCCGAAGGTGATGCGACCCGCATGTATCGGCGACGAGGACAATATTTCAGTGTTGAGGACATCGTCGCTTTGTGCATTGGGAGGAAATTTAGAGGTCAAGAAATTTCATTAGTTATACGTTGATGTGATGTAGGATTGTAGGTATACTATTTAGATATGAGGATTACTACAGATACAATTCCATCTATGGAAGCCCCACATTTTCCTACTATGTATATAAGAATATCACATAGCAATTTGTTGTTAAAATATCGACTTTTAGAATAGATTATGAGGCGCTAATGCTCAGTTGGATTATAAAATAAGTTCAAATATATAAATATATAGGGAAGATAATTTTATCATTTTGATTAGAAAGTCTGATAATCGTGATTTCTATTAATATTTTATTTAAAAAATGAATTATTACAGAGTGCTTAGTGAAAATGTAATCAAAATTAGAATATTGATTTTGATTTACAGGCATATTTTGATCATGAGACTTCCCGAACTTTCCGCATATATTGCGGCCAAGAACAAGATATAGTATCTCTTGTATGGCAGTGTACGGAGGGGGGAAATTTGAGAGTTATCGATCAATGCGCATGTTTTGTTTACATGAAGAATGTGATTATTTTTCCCATATTGATTTATATTATATGAGAGAGAAAATTAATTTATTTTAATTACATTAAGAATTTTAGTTGTTAATTCATAATTTATCATTGCAATTACAATTAAATTTTGTGATCTCTTTTTAATTCATGACCAAAAACTGCAAATAATATTGAATGACTCGTTTAACTGGTAATTAAATAAAAAAAATTTCGTTTAACTGATAGTTTTTAAAATGATAAAATGTTTCATTACATCAAAAACACAAGAGTGAATAACTGTAAAGTTTTACCATATCAGGAATCGGTTGAAATATAAATTAGGAACAAGTTAATTTGAATAATCAACTTAGAATCATTTTTGACAAAATGTAGGAGATAAACCATTTAAAAAAATATTTTCCTTGTTTCATGCAAGCGAATATTATGCAAATATTTACGAGTTTTCTGTATACTTTAAATAGTTTCATTAATTTGATGGAAAATTTCATTTGTACTTTATTTGTACTGTATCTGTTTATTTGTACTTTATTTGTACTTTCATTTGTACTGTAAAATATGTACTTTTAGTACTACTTTTACTTTATTATAATATTCTACTTTTTATTATAAGTGTATAATTCTATAATAGACATTTAAAAAGAGAAAGAGGTGACAAAATTTCAAATAATAGAATGAAGTTTTGCGATCTGAATTTTAATTTAAGGATTAAGAAAACTATAAAAAATCTTATGAGATTCCTAGAAACGTTGCATTCTTCTTAGAGTCTTTAAAAATATAATTCTCTAGTGCCAAACATTTGGTAATTTTTTTTTCATCAACTGCCTTCCATCCTTACCCCGAGAGAGAGAAAATTCACATTCATGATTCAAGGTGGAACTCCCCTCCGTATTCAAGAGACCAGGCTTCTTCGAATTAGAATGCGAATCTTGAATTTGACAGAAAATCACTAATTAAAAGTTAAGCCCGACCGAACGGAGGGAAGGTGCTTTTGAATTTAAAATCGTCTGCTTAGCAATTTCCTTCCGTCTCCTTAATCTTTCAGATCTCCAGCCTCTTCAATTCGGACTTCGATTGAATATTCTGGACAGCGGATATTTCTGCCCTGGGGGTCGTCAATGTGGGAGAACTGATTATGGATGGGTGATAATCTAAAGGAAAGATTAGATGCCTGTTTTGAATATAAGTTGTAAATTGGATAAGTCGAGAGAATCTTTGAATCGCAAAAGAGATCTCGCAGTACTGAGATTTATCGAGTGCTTTTATGCTTTCCATGGAACCAGAGGGCTAATGATACGAAATAGATGGATCATGTAGATATTGGGGAAACACTTTAAAAAATAAAAATGTTCTGCAGAAGAGGTAAGCATTTAAATATACAATATTATTAATATGAAAGTTTTTATTATCCTTTCCGTTATTTATCGTAAATAAATATTATATATGAAATAATAATTATAATTAATATTAAATGTAAATAATATTAAATTTATCGCGGTGATGCTGCTCTTTCTCATTAATTCTGCTTATCGAATGCCCGGGAGATGAGTAATTAAAATATTTTGAAATGCATTATCTTAATATGGCTGTTTTTCAAAGTATGATTATGGGAACACTTAATCTTCTACAAATACTCGTCTTTTGCATGTGAATATTCAAGCTTCAATAATTACTGATTCATATACCATTTTAACAAATATATATTTTAGATGTAAGATATAGTTGCTACTCTCCATTAAAATAAATTTCTTTTTAATTTTATATTCCTTATATCGCATCTTTTGATTAATCTCAGAAAATATTATCGAAATTTATTCATCTTCAGCCTTTTACAAATAATTTGGTTAAAACGTCTCTGATTCATTTGTACGCCATTCTTCGATTTCTTCTTGCTCGAACTTCCCAAATCTCTGTAAGCAATCAAAAGGATAGAATTTCATTTGAGTTAATTTATTGATAAGTATATATATATATATATATATATATATATATATATATATATATATATATATATATATATATATATATATATATATATATATGTGTGTGTGTGTGTGTGTGTGTGTGTGTGTGTGTAACAAAATATGTTCCAATTTACGGAGGAACATTTTTTAAAATGAATATGTAAAGGGAAGGTTATCTTTATGTTTATTGGCTAAAACGTTTAACTGATTGTTAAACTTTTGCCAATACTCACTTTTGTTATTGATGCCATTTATAAGCGTATGAATTGCTTCCTATATTAAATAATGATGGTATCTCAAAGCAAATTTAAATAAAGATTTTGATTTAGAAAAAGAACTTGCTTTTCCCTATCTTCTTATCTTTCCAGCTTGTTACCCTCCTTGGGGGGAATTATCGAAAGAGATGACAGCAAGATATATTCGTTAAGTCATCTGAATGTGAACAAATTGTCTTCGACAGAGCAGTTGAATTTGGATCAAGAGAGAAAGAGTAAAAGGACAACACAATTTGTTCCCCGTTGCTTGATTCCTACTGAGCATTGATATTTTAATTGGATTCTATAAACTAAACTCATAATTATTCAAACGTGCTTGTTTTGTGCCATTTAAAACAAATTTCTAGATATCCTGAATCCCATATTGGGAACTGTACAATAATTTCATGAACATAGTATAATTAAATCCCTTCACTCTAGAAGTTAGCTTACTTGTATTTCAAAAGATGATCTGAATTCGTTACAATGGTCTAGCAACAATCATTTAGACAATCTAAAAGTTGAGATCCTACATTTTTTTGTACTGATATGAGAATATCGGGTTGTTGAATGGACTGTACACTTTTTGGTCACTTGTAACTGACTACAACTGATTTCATTGACAAGCTGTCATTTAAAAAAAAAAGATGAAAACCATAGATCATGGATCTGGCATCGGATGAATGGATGAAAACTTATTTTTATAATCAAACCGATTGGAGTGGTCTCCCCAAAACTTTCTCGCATACTCTGTAATAAATTGGTCACGCCTTACATAGTATTAGTGACTATAGTTATGAAATATTAACTTTTGGCGTGAATTTTGCGTTTTACAGAATCTGTTGTGTGAATCTTGGCGATTTATTTGGCGATTAATGCCTGACATGCACTAATAGTATAAAAAAGTCATAGTCAATCTTGTAGTCACAAAATCCCATTCCAGATTTGATATATTTAAGTCACTGCTTTTCCGAATTATCGCATTTATATGCTTCTGAAAGTACAGACGGACAATCCCTTGTTGCATTTGACTCAAAATTTGACAAGTTTCTTCACTATTGATGTTAAATCTGGGAACTAAATTTTATTTATCTATCTCTCTTAATTTTGTCATTTGTAATTATCTTGTTAACTTATATTCAAACAGCCGGTAAGAAAACTTCCTCTGAACGGAGTTTACTCAAAATTTGATAGAAATTTCAAAATTTGATGTAACGACCGTGTACCAAATTTCCACTCTCTGGTTCAAAGATTTTTTTTAATTATCTTTGTCACAGACAAACAGATGGACATTTTCTAAAAACGTATTTTTCGAACTCATGGAGGTCTAAAATTTGGAGATTCATTAAGATCTCGATTTGAATTTTTGGACGATACTTTGGATACTTTCTCTTTACTACGTATACGAGAAAGTATAAAATGTTTAGAGGTGAAAAAAGACCAAGGAAATATATATGACAATTAGACACATTGAAAAAGGAAACCTGCAGAAAGAAATACCTAGTGGCTGAAATAAGATGATATAGTTACATAAAAATGAGAATCTCTGAATCAAAATGAAAAATTTAACTATGATGATCCGCTTTCCAATTCTAATTCGACCCTCAGTCAGTTGGATGAAATTCATCCAAATGAAATTCTGCCGACATCTGCTTATACTGAATCTTCCAATTTTTCTAACATATATGGAGGAATCGCACATCATTATTTCCCTATTAGCAATACATTTCTGCATCCGTTTGATGAGAATAATTCTTAATAGTATTCACTGTAAGATAATCCATGATAAGTAAACATACAAACTTTGATCAAGTGTGTCGTCACCAACTGTGAATGACTTAAATATCCCGAATATTACAGCAGAATATGAGTTTCAGTCAGGCTTTCTGGCAAAAATATAATCGAGTTTGCGTATTTTGATATTTATTTCACAAAATATGATGTTGGTAATGAAAATGAGCTATTTTCCCTTCAATAACAAGACAGATCCTTGAATTATCAGCTCTAAATACAGATGTCACATTAGGTAATTTCAATCAAGAAAAAAACATGCTAATGATCTTCCAAACTTGATTCTAAATTTTATTCTTTTGGACTGATATGGATACAGATGATTTTTGTACTTTTCTGTAAGATTTAAATAGGAATAAAAAAGCATATTTTATTATTTGAAAACACTCAAATTGCTGACAGTGTAATATAAAGTGACAGCAAGAAACATTTAATTGAATAAAGAAAGCGAATAAGTTAATTTAATGAATGAATTCGTTTCATTTCAAGATATTTATTTCTTTAGATTTTCCTCTCCAATTCATAAAAAAGTCTACTTTATATATTTTCTGTCTTAATGTAACATATATATTGAGACACATCCATTCATGCAAGTAAGAAAAAAACATATCAGGAGAAAAGACATCGATTATTTGTTGTTCTTGACGCAGTTTATTCGTTTATTATGGGATATCCTTTTCCCCTACAGTTTCTTCTACCAAAGGATTACTTGGCGATTTTTTCCCTCTGCGGACATCTTTGTTGTTTCTTTGTTGACCGCTGTGATTTATCCAATGATTAAGAGGCGTCACTTTTTGTATTCACCTTGGTTGCCATAAAGTGGGATAATTCGAGACTTCTTCTGAAAATAAGACTCGAAAATACCAAAACTACTGGAAGATTAAAAGTAATTTTGATAATATATGTTTTCTCATCAAGTGAAATTATTTATAAGCTAACAATTTTAATAACAATAATAATATTAATACATATATAATTTTTGATTTTATTTACTTGCATTCTACAAAACGATTTGATTCCAATAAATTTATTTAATTCATGCAATATTACTAGAGCATGTTTTTATACTATTTCAGGCAATAATGTCTGCGCACTTGATGAATGCAATTTTTGAGAATATCTATAATGCCACTCTATGAAGGCCCAAACATGAATAATATTCCACAGAAGTATTAAGAAGCGTAAAATACTGCCATGCATGGGACATTCTGCCTGAATGATAATTGCTTGTTCATAGGCGTTTGAGAACGTAAAAAGATAAAGGATCAACATAATAGTGAAGGATCTCAAGATCAGCAAACTTGTGAGTTTCTGAAAAAATGCAAACATATTTAAAATTATATATTTTCCAATGTTACTTGAACTTGACTTTACTTGAAGAAGCGAAAGTATGAAGAAGCGAAAGTCAACACAACAAAATATTTTCGAACTTTAATTCATGCGAAGTATAAATTAAATGATAAGGTCAATAAAATGGCAATTCTAGCTTACTTTTTGAAAAATTGCATTATCTGATAATCTAATACTCAAGGATTCCTTTCTTGTCATAATGGACGTTTTGCAACATTCACAGTCTGGTAATAAATACCTTTTTCATTGGCGCAGTTCTGATCAATCATTCCAAAAATATTCTCTACCCATCTGTTTGAATCTCTGAATAAATATATGCACAATATATCAAATGGAATATTTACATTGATAACATCTGCAGAACAAATATATTTTATTATGTCATTTTGAATCCAATAAAATATTTTTTACTATACGTTTTTATGTTTATTCATGGAAGAAATAAAATTTATTTATCATACTTTAGTGTAATATTTTAGTAGAAATCATTTCAAAAATCATTATTCAGATAATTGCTGAAATATATTATAATTTTTCAAACCCTCCACATAACAAACTTAAAATTGAATGACTCATTTAAATTCTACTACGAGTGAATTTGGATTCCTTATCTCCGTTTAATTAAACCTTTCCGAGCCGTGGAGAATCAATTTCCTGCCCAAACCATCACTCGGGCACTTTAACACTTTCACCGCTCGAAAATTCACGAATATTCCGTTAATGCTGCTAGTTGAGTTGAGTTGTGTTAGGAGTTAATGAAAAGGCTTTATTTTAAATCCCGGTGGCAATAGATCAGATTTTAGTGCCTGCATTCTTGACTTATTAATCCCCCTTTGACTTTAACTGAACATATTTGAAACCTTCCTTAAGCAGTTCCTTGAAAGGATTTGATTGCAAGTCTTAACTGAAATCGAGGAAGTTAGTCAGATTTAAGTTCGGCTTGTCGGCTGTAATTTCACTTTCGGAATTCAATGACATTAAACCTTTGTACACACATATTCCTTTATCGCGGAATTTCTAAAGGAAGCTAAATGCTCCCAGCTTCTGCATTTAAAAAGGTCCCACACATCTCAAAAATGATTAATACATTAAACCGATATCAGCTAGGTTATTTAGCACATTCATTGATATTGATTTTAATACATGGATTGAGAAAAGTTTCAAATGATATTTAATTGAATTTGTATGTAAATAGTTTCTGCTTTAAGTTTCTATTTCTGTTGTTACTTTAGTAATTTCCTTGTTTCTATTTGTATAAAATGCAAACAGTAGAGTAGTACAGTACATTTCGTATAAATATTACTAAAAATCGTAATTGCCTTCGACGAGACTTTAATAAATTTGTTGACTAACAGATAGTATAGACTAAAAATATAATACAAGATGGCCATAAAACAACTTCCTTCTTTGGTGCCATCTTCAGCTAAAACAAAGAAGATGAAACCACATTTCATTTCCTATACAAACTATGGAAAGCATGGAAAGATACACCAAAAGTTACCGATAGAAGAAATATTGAGTCACTGTCACGTACGGACGATGAAATTTTCATATCGAAATGGATTATGCAAAATTATTAGTGCATGCGTGGCAGCAGTGTCATACATTCCTTGTAAAAAGAGAAGAGAAAATGAACTGTTAGCAATTCATCCTTGGCCATTGATGTGTTCTTGACTTTTATCCGCGATTGACTGTTGTTTTGTGCTTAAATGGGCCCTATCTTACTTCAGCATGCTTTACTGGTAAAATTATTCTACATTAGACAGTGTAATGCTGTGGTTGCTCTTATGTACGCCTGCATATCTGGAAGCAGAAAATAAAACAATCTGTTATGAACATGGAAACCTACAGTTTGCACGCAGCAGTGGATAACGTCATGCACCGTATGCAATAGGTTGAACACAGTGAGGGCTAGAATATTGAAAATGTTGCATGGCGTTCAGGGCACTTCAATATTGAAGAATAAAATATATTTTTTTCTGTGAGTTTCATGATAGCGCCAGTATTTCTCCTATCGTCAACTTTTGATACTAATTTTTTTTCTGCTGAATTCATCTTCTCATGCCTTTCACAGTCCGTACATAAAATGTGGTTTCATTTCGTTCATTCGTTTTAGCTGCAGATGCCGCCAAACAGGGAAAGTTATTTTGTGGCCACCTTGTATATATCATTTCATTATTTAATAAATAATATTTATCTTCCTATTTTTATTCTTCCCTGTACCGAAGTTGAAATGCTCATAAATTTGACTGAATTGAGATTTCATTTTGTTATTCAGTTAGTAAATAAACGAGGTTGGTCCTTTGTGGCTTACGTTCATAAATGAAAACTGTATGCTTTTTATATATAAACTTATTTCCTGTATATTGAAGACTGTCTGAATAATTAGAATTCGGATGTCCCAGAATTTCATCTGTTTTGTCCCTTTTTGTTTATTATTTTGTTTAAGTGAAAAAAATTATTATGAGACACAAACAAAAAAATAACATTTAATCTGATTGTTTGATATAAAAATACTTTAAACAGAAATTTGGTAAAAAAAAAAAAAAAGGATTTTTAAAAGCCTTGTTAGCAAGCCATAGAAAATCCCTGATTTTCAAAAAACAGCTTCCAAAAAGAATACAAAAATCCACTTTTCAGTTGATACATTAAATGCAACGGGATCTAAAAAGCTCACACGTCGTAATTTTTTTTTCTCTCCAGCTCTCTTTAATCCATTTCAATTACTTGAGGCGAGATGTGCGTTTCTTTATCTTTCTTTAACCAGCCAGCACGTGAAATTGACCTCTTTAAGAAAAATTGTGAAACTGATTTAGAAAAATCCGTTCTGATTTTCTTCAAATGATTTACCGAATGGAAGCTGTCAGAGCCGAAGAACTTTTATCGAGTTTTAAACAAAATTAGATAGATTTATAGATGAAACGAGTTTAGGAACAATAGATTTATAGACTTCGAATAACGATCCCAGATCTATTTTTTATACTCCGCCTTCTTTCACCGGGATATGTTTTTTTTTTCCCCACTGGTGAAAACGAAAAGGTCACGTGACAAAGAAAGCGAATAGATGTTTACTTTTTTTTCATCTGAGAAGAAAATGATAAATGGTTAAACAAAAGTGATTTTCATTTGATTTCTGCGTTTTATTTATTGAGACATTTATTTACTTTGTCTGTGAAATTTGAATTAATGGTATTTATTGATATTGGATTTGTATTATTTATTGAATAGGAAAATGAATCAGGAAATGAAGATAAAATGATTGCTCTATCTCTCCCATTATTCTGCGATAGTTACTTTTCGAATTAAATAATAATAAATTATAATGAGCTTTGTTGGATTTCCTATTGCTTAGATTTTTCAATTTGCCGTATCTATTGTCAACATTATTTAAAGAAAAATAAAATACACAATTAGGATATCCGGTTCGCAATTATAAGGCCAATTTTTTATATTGTAAGCAAATAAGGAAGGCGTGGCATTGGAAGTGAGTGTCTGCTCATGGCCTTCCGGGCGGCCGACTGTCATGGTCTCTAGAATCCTCCTATTTATCATGGGCAAAATACCAGTTGTGACAGGAAAACAGCAGCGTTCTGCTCGTTGTTCGTTGTTTTGTCAAGGTGTAATAGACCTCAATCGTTGCCACTGTTCCTCATTATAAAGACGCAGTACGTATAGTATTCGTAAATTGTTCTTAGGGTATGCTTAATGTTGGGGGGTGCTTGGGGTATGCTTTTAAGTATAAGTAAAGATTACATAATTTATGTTAAAATGTGAACATTTTATATCCTTTAACTTACTTTTTTTCGAATAAATTCTTGGAACGTGCATGGCATTATATAAATGTATATAACATATCAGTATAGAACTTTCCATTTCAACTCGACACGTTACCTGCAACTATTTCTGTCATTCACCGGGCTGAGGTCCCGTTCACAATCTGCGTGGCTTCAGATAAATGGAGGGCTTAGTAATCAATGTGAGAAAATACGTATTATAACAATGAGTTTTGGTTAAAAACTTTGTCTTTTTGTATTGGTGGGCAAAAATGGGAGTTCATAGAACTCCGGCCTATCCGGCTTTTTTGGATCCGGCCTGCTTTTCCGCCACATTAGATCGGATACTCGGGAGTGTACTGCATATTATTTTTGTATGATAATATTTCCATTAAATTAAAAATGTTTTTTTTTTCATATATTTAAAAAATATTTTTTTTATCTATGATAAAGATGATTTTATCAATCAATTTGTCCATAAAAGTGAGGATGAATCTTATTTTCTCTTAATGCCGTAATCTACCACAAATAAACACAAATGAATTAGAATATTAAAAAAAAATGTTATCTTTGTTAATTTTTAAAAATATTTCATAGAATTTCTTACAATGATATACTTTATGAGAGTGATTAGAAAAGCAAATTGCATTGCTATTGAATTATGCCAGTAAGAAAGGCCGTGCAAAGGTAGATAAGACGATGGGCATAAGGTCGCTTGATGCTCTTTAAGGCACGAGGAAGGACAGCGAATCCTAAACTGAAGGTGAACAATTTATATGTTTATTTAAGTTAGATTTTTAAAACGTTTTATTTTATTTAATTAAGATTTTATTAAGTATGCTTAGTATTTAAGAAAGATTAATGAAAATTTATATATGTAAGATTCTTGAGAACCAATCAGAGATGATGAACAAAGTTTAGTGTCATGTAATAGTAAAAAGAGTTCAAGATGAAGACTCGAAAATCGAACTGTGAATTGTTAACTCTCTCGCTGCGTAACCCGCGATTTCCACGGGCAACGTAGAAGTATTAAAATTTGCGTATCCCGCGATTTCCGCGGGGAAGCATTTTTGCGTCTGTTTAGCTGTGCAAACCGCTCTTTTCTGGTTAACCCTTAACTGGGGAAGTGCGGTCTGTGAGACCGCTAACGATGGATTTTCTGTCACTCCTGTTCTATTTTTAGCTCAATTGATAGGATTGACCCTGTAGCTTCCTGTTTTGTGACCTTCAATACACGTGCCCTTTTTCAACCGATTTCAGCAGATGCTTTCAGTTATTTCTTCGAGCGTGGTCTCTAAGACCGCATCTTCTTGTCAGTGTCCCAATGATAAATAAGGCTTAGCATTGCTATTGAATTGTTAATGTCCCAATGATAAACAAGGGCCCAGAAATATCATTCAATTTACTGATGCTGTTATAAGGCAGTGCTCCAGACACTTTTAATGAATAAAATATGTAATATAAATATATGAATATATAAATATAATGAATAAAATATAATTACATAAATATGAGGCAGAAAGAGATTTTAGTGATAAGGATAATTGTACTGAAGAATTTTTCGCATTCAACTGGTTCTGATATGTATTTTCAAATATAATTAATTTTTCTATTGATAATATATTTTGAAAAATTTATAAAATATATTAATATGCCAAGAGATAAATATGCAGAATTTATAGGTTGATATTTATACTAGTTCTTTATTTGTATGTTTAAAATGCCCTAGAAAACCGTGCTATGAAAGTCACACAAGCCGATAAAAAAATGACCAATTTTTTCCATTATCATTTTTTTTTTCATATAATTGTTGAATTTTACATTATATTGTATTCTATATACCTTCATATACTGTAAAAATAAATATGATTTAAAAAGTAAAAAGCAATATGCTTTTTCAAGAATATTATTTATTGTAACATCTAATTTGAGAAGAAAATGTATGTTCCAACTTATTTACTTTTTTCAATGACAATATATTTTGAAAAATTTCTAAAACATACCTATATATCAAGAAAAATATCTGCAAATTATTTTTGCAGTTTTTCATACTAAAACATTCATTAGAAAATTTATTTTGAGTCTAAATCAAATGCGGTCTCGTAGATCGCACCTCCCCAGTTCTGTCCTAAAATTTCACCTCCCCGGTTAAGGGTTAATAGTTTTATTTTGGCTTTTCTGGTTTCATTCGGATCTGGATGAACAGATAGTGTTAGTTTTGCATGGTTCTGCGAAATATACAAGCATGTTTTTGAACCATTTTGTGGCTTCTTTTCTAAGCTCAGAGATGTCTGGCAGGAAATGTTTCGGAATTTTTAAATCTATTTTGATAAAAGAATTACGCAGATATAATAATATGTCTAGCATTTTATATATTAGTAAATGCAACAAGTTTTCATATTTTGATATCTCCGAATTGTGAATTCTGCCACCTAATAGTAAGAGATGGCAAAGAAATGAAACGAAATGAAAGCTGAAAGTGAACATTAAAACAATACTTCATGAAAAGTTACCGGTTTAAGCCATTGCTTCACAAAATGTCGTGGTTATTATAGCCACATTTCTGTTCTGTCTTTATAAAATTTTCGCTTCATCAACAACTTCCAATTCAGTTTATCAGCGTCAATTCGTTTTAATTTCTTGTCAAGAAGTTGATAAAAACTAATGGATCTGAGAAGGGAAAAGTTTTATAAAACTGTTCATGTCACATAAGCATGTGAAAATTAATAGCTGAAGTAGAAAATGTCGTTTATTTCTAAACATTACAAATGGAATAAATCTGCAGCTGATAAAGATTGATCCGTGAAAGATTTATTAAGAGAATTTAAATCCTTGAAGTGTCAATTGAATTCATAAGCCTTTGTTAGAAGAAGCAATGATTTGTCTATTAAAGTGCAGAGTTTCTGAACTTCTCATAATATTTGTATTTTCTCGTACACGAAGTATAGAGCAAGTGCTGAAATCAACAAAAAAATCGAACTCGAGATGAGATTTTAACAATTTCCATGTTTTAGACCTGTTTCTCCTTTTGGACTTTATGTCAGCCTAACTATTTATCTGTTAACATAATAACTCAAACACGTTTTCAGCTAGTCGAAATAAATTTGGTTTATGGACTTCGTGCCACATAAATTTGGCCAAATTTGTTTTGTTGACCAAATTTGTATCAAACTCTGAACCAAATATATTAAAGGGTTGACCCTCTGCTTATGTTGTAAATGCAGCAGCTGATAATTACAATGACTTAGATCAATGAAGTTGGATATGCGATCTTGTGGAGAGATCTATGTGATCTTATTAGAGTCGAAACTGAATGTTACCGCAATTACAGTAATCAGTTCAACCATTTTAGAAAATACAGCAAATGTCTCCTAATTTACCTTCTTTTTCATACATAACACACATTCGAACAAGTTTTGGGAGCCTGCTTTACTGTGAGACTAAAGAAATCTTCTTTATTTTACCATTTTCCATATGGTACAAGTTTTTTTTTTTTTAATCTCGTCTTTTGGGATTCATCTACTATAACCCTCTGCCACAACAATAATTCATGTTGCTAATTTCCCTTTTTACTTTTATTGTACCAGATAATTTTCACACCAGATAAATATCGGTAAGATTGCGTGCATCAAAATATCGTAAAATCCTTCTGTTCCTCATACTTAATGTTTCATTCATATGTGATTCAGGTGATTCTTTTTACTGGCAGCAATCAAAGCAATATTTTTGGTTGAAAATGCCGATGTGAATGTGTGATGCCGAATGTCTGTGTGTGCCGATGTAAACTACGTCAATGATGGAACATTTTTGCATTTTTAAAAAAATTAATATGTGAGTAAATGGAAAAAAAAAAATTAATGAGACGAACATTTTTGAGCTGTTTCTTCGATCTCACCTCAAAACACATATTTATCCAAAAAATAATCAGTGATAAAAAAGAGTATAAATTAGAAAGGATTTAGAAAATATATATTTTTTAAATTAACATGATTTTTATGGATGACTTATTTTCATCCAAGGATATTTTACCTTCCAAATTTCTTCATTTGGATTTATGGATGATTAGTGTTTACTTATCAAAATGCCCAGATCCATGCAATCTAGAATGCCATTGCTTGGTTAAGGAAAAAAGAAAGGGATTTTTTTTTACACCCAATGAAAAACAATCCAAAATATTCACAAAATCACTGGAGCGCGTCAAAGTATATTCGCACCTACTCGAAGACTTCCGCAGATTTCGTCCCTTTTAGCATTTTTTGCTCTCAATGGAACTGATCAGGCGTCGAGCGACGGATCAGAAACTTTTGCCATTCCAGAAATTTCTTTTAAAAAAAATGAATGTTGCGCCATGCAAGGAAAAAAGTAAACAAAGTATTAAAATATTTCCTCATTATTTGCAATAAATTTGTCTCTTAAAAAGTGTTTTTCTAGAATAAAATTCTTGTTTTTATTCTGTTTGCAGCAATTTCTTTTTCAAAGATTTTTTTAAAAAGGGAAGGGGGTTTTAAAAGTATTTTTTTTGCCGTTTTGCATTTATAAAATGAAACTGAGTTTTATGGTGAATTTAAGAATTTTTCTAGAATTTATTATTTGGAGTTGAAACACACACAGACCTTCCCCCTTATTAGAAATGAGAATATTTTCATAGATTATTTGTCTCTCTACATATATTTATTTATATATGCATACATACAAGTTTTGAATAAAAAAAACATCTTTTCAAAAAAAAATCGTTTAATGGAAATCGTTAAAAAACTGTTTAAATAGAAAAATAGCAACATAAAATTTTTACACATATTAGAGCATGAACTTTTATTATAATTCACATGCGTATCCAAGGAATTATTAAAGAGATTCGAAAATTCGAATTTATCTGTTGACACATAGAGGCTTAAAAATATCTGATTCAAATTTGGGCCCTAAGTCCTTTTTTTTTCTGACAAACCCTTTATGACGTTATAAATGTCAGAGGTCTGTCTCATCTTTAACATTAGAAGGATAAATTATTTAAGAATAATTTGTAAAAATACTCCTTTATGAATGCATTATTTTTTTTTCATTTTAATTATTTTCCAGTTTTTAATTTAAATTTATAATATATTATTATAAGTATTAAAGAATCTTGAAGTCTGTAGTTTTCAATATAAAATCAAAATTTAAATAGATAATTCAATAAACTTATAAATAAGTTCTAATAAATTTCAGCAGTTTTGCATTATCATCGAGAACACGCAACTTAATAAACTGTCAAAACTCAAGTAATGATCGCAAAAATTATATTTGTTACTACATCTTAATACGAAACAAAATTTATAATTCTTTTTTTGGAACATGATGAATTGAAATGTTGTGTTAATATTGTTAAAATATTTGGACACATTTTTTCATTCAGCTGTATGATTTGGACAAATGAATCAAACAGATGAATAACAATGTTAAAACATTTGGACAAATTTTTCATGCCATTCATCGTTCGATATTGATTTTGATCTTGAATATACTTTTTAAGGCACAATATTTTTCGAACCCGAAACAGTCGAACATAGTAAAGTTAATTTGAATCCTTCATTATTTAACGATTAAATTTATCAAACGATTATTTTTTATTTATTTAACATTATTTAAACGTAAATTTAATTTGAATCTCTCACTATTTAAACGACCAACTCTTTTTTTAAAGACACGATTCAGTCATAGGATGAGATTTTTAATGCTATTTAACATCACATATAATGTTCTACTCTAAATTCGTTCGAAACTTTGTATAATTAACGGAGTTAATTAAATGTAAAGGCATGTAAGTCCCGACTAATTGTTAGTTAAATGTAACTAGAACATAATTGTAATGGTTAAATGGAGATACCAAACTCTTCATTAAGCTTTATTATTCAGTTGACATTTCATTAATTAATAAAGATCTTCCATTTCAAAAAATTAGTTAATAAGACAATTTATAAAAAGAGTTTTATCTGATTTTATTTCATTAGCAAACTTATTGCTTTATTTTTTTTCAAAATATATTTAGACTGCTGGTGTAATTCTTAGAGGAAATGAAACTTATTAATAAAGGTATGGAACATTCTTAAGACTTTTCGTTTAAAAATTATAATTACATTATGTTGAATTAAATTTTGCAAACTGCAATATTTAGAAATAAATTGGCAATGAAAAAAAAAGCATCCAAAAGCTATTAATTCTATAGTTAAAATAATTAATCATTATTCAAGTACTACGCAGAACTCCTTTCATCCTAGGAATCTTTTAGAATTAAATATTTCCAAATGCATGTTTTTTTTAATTAAAAAACTAATAATGTTCTTTTTTCTTAAGAGAGCTGCAGTTTTTTAAGGCAATGAAAAATGCTCTTCCGCATTGTTTACATGAAAGAAGTGGAAGTTTCGTGTTCTAGAATTGATATTATTTACACGATGCGAAAGTAAACTTATCTCGAAACCATAAATTCTTAATATTTAGAAACAAAAATACATATTTAAGAATTTTGGTTTCCCATTATTCATCGAATTTCATTAATATACATACATACATGCATGCATATATATATTATATATATATATATATTCGCATTGTAAGAGATTTTCTTAAAATAATACTTAAACATAATTTAAGAAAAATATCTCAAAGCTAACAAAGGCATTTATCCATGCAACATGTTTTTTGTTGATTATGCTTTTCAGCAATAAGAATATGGAAAAAATTATTACATTTAAACTTTGTTTAATTAAATTTTTCAAAATATTGAAAATTATTCCTTGTTTAGAAAACTGGAAGAACATATGTACTTTTTCGATCAGTTTATATTCATTTCTTATCATTTGTGATACCGTTATGATCCAAGAGATTTCGAACGACGCAGCAGTTCAACAAGCAACAAAGTCATTAGGTTATTCTAAAAGACGGCGTAAAATATGTATTTCATTCCTCTTAGTATCTGATGATAAAATCGTACCTCAGCTCCCCCTGCCTCCTCGTTTGTATATAAACACCAGACAGAATCGGTCGTTTGCTCCACGAAGTTGCTTCGCTGCTCTTAACGGCCACCAATCGCACCATTTCCGCTTCCTCAACTATAAATCTCTCCGAAGGGCAGTATGAATCAAGTAGACTATGACAACAGATGGTGTCCAGAGGAGACTGGACCGTATCAAATCGAGTAGCATGCTATTGTAAATGAGTAAATTGTCAGCATTTCGTAGGCTTTCCGTTGGCCTGAAATTACTTGCATTGGTTGGCTTGAAAATTTTAATAGTGACAATGTTACCTACCATACATGTTAAAGTGACAATCTAAATTAAGTCTAAGCTTGAATGAACTCGCTCAAACGGGTTTTATCTAACAACTCTTGGAAGAAACAGAATGAACAAGGAACAAAACGTTCTAACTGAAAGCTCTAGGGAGGACCCGTTTTATTCGTATTTTGACTGATTTGTTAGACAATATTATTTGTATCGATCCAAAATTAGTGTATAGATTACAACTAATCAGGTTACAGGTTTGATACGAAAGTTTATCATATTTACTGATTTTCATATCTAAATTATATGTATCGCCGCACATTTTTTGGACTGAAAAACGAGTACGGAATCAAGAAATTTTGCTGAGAACAGCAGCAAGTCAAAGAAATGTAGGTACTAGGTTCTAGACAAGAGAATGTCCGCTGTTCTTGTAAAAAAGATTGTTCTTCAAAGAGATGTTTCTGTACGAAAAATGGTTCTCTTTGCAATTCTAAGTTTCCCAGTAGTTTTCCTTATATATTAAAGAATAACTTGTAATAATGGCACTGTGTCAAACAATATCTAAATAATATATATATATATATATTAAATTTAATGATAGGTTCTTGCCACAAAAACTGTTTTACTAACTATAGTTTAATATAATAATTCTGGATGGATACAGATAACAGTGTCTCATAAATTTTCCGTAGTTAATTCGGGTTCTCCCTAGCACTATTAGATAAAACCCGTCTTACCTAATGAATTCGGGTTTAGAACTAATTTCGAGTTTTCTCTGTAACATATATATATAAATATCAATCAATTAAGAAGCTAAGATACGTTGGCTGTTGTATCAAAATATAACGTTTTGAAATGAAAATCTGTTAATTAGTTTTCAAAGGCTTTGGGATATCATGGAAATGTAACCGAATGTCACATTTTTTTTCTTCTTAATTTTTATAATCTGTCTTTGGCAATCAACTTATTCACTTGGAGTATCGGATTCGCTTCGTTTCATTTAAACCTTCGTGTTTAGTGCATAAGTTAATATAAATTATTCTCTGAAGATTTTTTTAAAAATTTCAATCCAAGACAAACATTTAAGCCCAGTGATTTAGAAACCTTAATACTTCCGTTTATAATTTGCATTGAATTTCAACAATAAAATATTTCGTGCATTTTAATTGCATTATATGATCACGTCAAACAGGAAATTGGATAAATGCATGTTGTAATCAAAATGAATCCAGCGTTAACAGGATATAAACATTTTGATAAAAATAATTCTAGTATAGCAGTTTGCAATATAAGATACAATAAATTATTTATTAAAATAAAGAAATTATTGACTGTATCTTATATTATGAAATTTTTATATTAGAATTAGAAAGCAGGAATACAAAAAAAATCATCACAATTTTTCCACAGATTTTTGATTTGCCAAATTAAATCTTCATTCCTTTACTTTCGACGATGTAAGAAAAAAATCAAATTTAAATTGAAAATCAAAACACTGAAATGTAAATGTTATTGCAGCATTAAAAAGTACTGTTGCCAATCAGTAATAAATATATTTTTATTTAAAAAAATTGTCAAAATTGAATAAAATATTATCCGTTATATAAATTAGTACAACTGAAGAGATTTTAAAAAGATATAAAATGATTTATTTGGGAATATTTCTTTAAGTTGTCAAAGAAAAAGAAGTAATTTCGTTTATTTTACAGAAAATTAAAATTCCAATTAAAAGCTTTTAAAAAATATTCCATTGTTGAGATTTTATCTTTAAAGAAAACATGTACCAAAATTCGCAATTACCTTTATAATTAGCAGAAATTACAGATTTTAATCAACAAATAATTTGATATTTGCTTTCTTACATCTTCGAGTTATTATTTAAATATATAATATTTCTAAATGATGACAAAAATGAAATAAAAATACCAATGTATCTTACAAATTTGTAGTCCCAACTGAAAATGATATCAAGAACTCTCGTGGAAGTAAATATTCAGTTTATGCGGCATATGACTTTGAAAAAATTTACATTTTTGAATAGAATTAACATGAAACATGTCATTTCATGCATAGCAAAGAAATTTAGACAAGGAGGAATGCCTGGTAATGTTACTAGAGATGACACATTTGTCAAGTAAGCGGGGCTATTATATTATCGCAGACATTTTTCATGCACCTTCAATAGCTTCATCATTAATTTTTATTGTTAAATATTCAAAACATATTTGTTTCTGTATGTGTTGTTTATAGTTACATAATCTTTCTACAGAAATGCCAAGATTTCTTGCAAATCAATTTTATTGCAGAGCTTAAAGTTTGAAATTAGGAAAAAACATATATCTTAGGTACTCCAACTTTCGACAGTAACTCATAATGTATAGAGAAAAATTGCTTGATTCATTTTCTATTAAACAATTGTGATTATACGTAATTAAAACTCCGTAAGTGAAATTAAAAATAGTAAAATGAAAAAATCATGCGACTTAATAAGCAGTTTTCATACAGACATGAATTGTGTTTTCTAGATTTAAATTTTGAATGATTGATATCGAAACTTTAGTATTCCTCAAAGATCAGCAACGTTCAATTACAGTGCGTGAAAATATTACTAAATGATTGCCAGAAAAAAATGTAAAATATATTGTTACAGATCTGCAATGTTGCTTCCCAGCAAGGTTAGTTCAATCACTGGAAAGATTTGCGATCAATTGTGTTGGATGCTGATCGGCAGCCTAATCAGTTGGCGACAAACCTCGCTACCATTTGACGACTTGGCAAGGAATTTGGAGAGTTTGGCAACAAAATAGATAATACTGGAATCTTCAAGAATCTTGGTGATAGAGCCGATAGGAAGCGCTATATGCTTGATGGTTCGGCAACCCTCTCTACCTTGTCTCGGAAACTACGAAAGGCCGTGAGATCAAATTGGAGTCAAGCCTTTGAGTTCAACCCTTGCGTACAGCTGTTTACTAGAAATGCTGCTGTGTATTGCTTGTGTGTATTTGTTGTATGTGTATTTGTGAGAAGTTAATAAAGTCGTCGTTTGTTATTGAGACCTGTTGACTATGCATCTCCAGACACCCTACAAGCAAATCCGTTGACTTAACGGATGGAGGAAGTTCCGTACAATATGTTAGATTAAATGCAATTAATCGATTATTATTAATAATAACCATGGTAAGTATAAAAATAACCGATAATTATAAATACAACCGTATTTAATTAAATTATTATTAATAATAATTGTTGTTAGTTATAAAAATAACTAATAAATGACATTAACTTGTGTATATTGATAACATATATGCGAGCAATTTAAAAAAATGTAAAGGAGGATTAAAAATGAACTTATAAATACTTTAACGAAAGCATATTTCACTATCTGTTGAGGCTTTTATACAAAGCAATTAAAGATACAATTTCAACAATATTACACATGCATATTCAAACTTAATGATTGGCGTTTTCTTTTCTCTCAAAAATAACAGTGAATAGTTCCATTAAACTTGGAAGGTCAAATAGAATCATTTATATCAATCACATCGTTTACACCAATTGCGGGTTTATCTTTTCGAAATAGATACGACTGGGTTATTCCCAATTAAAATTATAGGCTTATTACTGCTTATTCATAAAAATATGTAAATCCATTTAATTCAAAAATCTTTTGCTTAGAATGGAAAGAGGAAAAATATGTTTGGTATAGAAAAAAAAAACTCCAAAATATTCATAAAATACTTGAAGCGGATCAGCACACATTCACGCCTATCCAAAAAATTCTCTCAATTTCTTCCACTTTATTATTTTTTTTTCCGAGCGGAACTCATCAAATATCGAGTTGGGAATAAGGAGCATTTTATATTCCAGGAAGTGCTTTTTTTTCCAACAAAAAAACAGTTTATAAGAATATTTTTTTTCAGTATTTGCAGTAATCTTTGCCCTCGAAATGTGTTTTTTTCAATATTATTATTTTATTTCGATTGAATTATGATTTTTCCAAATGTGTTGAAAATAACTAAACTTTTATGAGTGAATTAAAAATGATTATTTTAAATATTTTCTTCTTTTAATCTTGCAATAGCTAAGTTTCTTTACAATAACATCAAATGGTGTTAAACGCATGCGAATAAGTAATAGTTTAATTAATGATTAACTGATTATTATGATCTAAATATTTAAAAATATATATAAAAATATTTTTAAACAATTGTCAAAACTCAAAAGAAATTGTAGGATTATTAATTTTGAATCATTAAAAATTAATAATATTTTAAAATGTATTATATTATATTTATGAACTACTTATACTTATATTTTAAAATGTGTGAAAGGCGAAAACACGTAAAAATTTCACACAATTTTCAACTATTTAAAAATTTCAAAAAAAAAAAATCGCTTACACAGGTACATTGCATCCTGCAAGTTATATATTGCCAAATTCTGTAGCTGTAAATCAAACAGTCTTTCCTGTTGAGCCCCCCCCCCCACACACACACATATTCATCTTTATTATTAGTATAGATTAATTTTTCAATTGTTACTACAATTTCATTTTTATATATACTAAGCAACTACAGAAAATCTGCAGTAAATGAATCATGCACACAGCTCAGATTATTTCTTTATGTAAGGATTTGGAGAAGTTAAGTTTCATCAACAAAAGAAATATATAAGCGAAAATATCCTGCATTCCTTTATACTGGAAAAATTTCCTTTCTTTTTTTTCAATATTTTGTTACTTAAAACGGAACAAAATTTTAACATCCAAATGTCTATAATATTCCTAATGTTTATAATATTCATAATTATAAATAACATAATTATTTATAATTATGAATTTTCTTGAAAATTTAAGATTATTCCTTAGTTATATTTATATTTATAACAAAGTAACAATTATATACTATAATAGTACTAGAAACAAAGTAATATTAAACAAAGGAAAAAATACATACTGTATTTTTATTAGAAATCATTCAACAGTTATTCTAATAGGTTTTTAAAAATAGCATGTCAATCAAAGGAAAGCACATCTAAATATATATTTTTATATAAGCTAATTATTACAATCAAGTTCATTATGGAAATTCTGTATAATTAATTTAATTATTAAAGCGTAAAATAATGGAAGATTTTATTAAATAATTGTTTAATAAAATTTTTCGGCAAAGAAATATTTATTCTTCACCGAACAAACATGTATACCTGAATAAAATATACAAATATCTTTATTAAGGGAATGAAATTATGTGCTTAAACTAATCGATGACATCTTAATATTTCACTGATAGTATGTTTTAGTACTTGTAAATGCAAAAGTAAAAAAATTCAAAATCCCTCAAATTTGGATTTTTTTTCATTATTTAAATTAACATGCAAGCCATAATGAATAGGAAATTCTCCTCGTTAGTATCGTTAACCATATTCTATGTCTTTTAATTAATTTTTTTCTATTGAATTCAAAATCTGCAATTATTTATTTGAACGGAAACATAATTTATTATAAAAGAATAAAAAACGCTGAAGCGGAAATTTCTGTTCCGGAATCAGTATTAAAAAACTCACAACAACCAGAGATAAATCATAATTTATGGAAAGAGGAATTGTTTTTCATATCAGTTAAATTTAAATTGAAAAATACATAGAAGATAAGAATCGAGGTAATTTATTTCTCATCAATATTTTCGGAAAAATAAAACTCTTTTTAATGCAAACCATTTTTTTTTAAATTTTTTTTGTAAAAAGAGTTTTATAAACCTTATAAAAAGTCGAATTTCTTCTGATATTTGATATGGATTATTTTTTCTAGGAATATCCGATCCTTCATTTTTCATCCCCATCTTAGTGAACAAAGAAAAAATCAGTACAAAATGATAGTTTTAATTAAATATTTGGAGAATACCGAATCTGCTGTTATTATTCAAAAAGAAAAAAAAAATGTGTATTAATTTTACTCAATTTTCGATATTTACTTTTTTTCGATAATAGAAAAAATAAAATTAAAATAAAAGAAATCTTTAGAGAATAGATTGATTATAATTTTGATATTTTTTTCAGTTAAACGATAATTTTTATTTAGTAACTTAATACTCATTTCATGAAAACATTAAATTTGCTTTAACGTATTTTTTATCTACGGTAAATTGATACATTTATTACCCAACTTGGAGATGCATTTTAACACTAGATTTATAAAACAGTAATTTTAACCCCTCTGAGAAGATTTTTAGTTAATTTTCTTCAAAAAAATTATTGCAATATTTAATGAGAATATTTTAAATAATTTTTATTTACATTTATAAGACATATAATGGCAAATATTATCTTCTTTTTTTCGGAGAAATATATATAGTATACCTATTGTTACCGTAGAGGGTCATTTTGGCATTTCGAATAAATACTGTTGAAAATGCATATATTAATACTTAAATATCTAACTGATTACGGGTACGTATATATATATATATATATAGAAATAAGCATGTGTTAGTGAAATGTCTGTAAATAAGAAGCAAAAATACGAACCCGAAAGTCAGTCAGACAGAAGCTATGTAGGTTGCTAGTAAGCCAATATTTGTGTTAATGTCTTGGTAGAAATGATGGTAGAAGAACAGATGGTCTTCAAGACCTAGATTAAAATATAAGTACTTTTTAAGTAAATAAACACAGAGGAACTGCCTTTTGATCACACTGCACATCAATTATTATATTGAAAATATAAAAGTTTTTTCTACTTTAACTTCATAATAGATTGGTCAATTTATATTTTTCGAATGAATGAATTGAAAGGGAGTAAAAATGACACTTTTGGTAGAAATACGTATATGCCAACTCATGGTTAATTTAGTATAGCTCTTCATCGATGTATTTGATAAACAAGAATCATACATGCTTCGTTACACTTGACATTAGAAAATCCCACACCATAATCCTAGCTATTTCAAAGAAAGGCAGGTAGTGAAATAAAGTTTAATTTCAATCAATGCTTCTTCATATTTCTTAAAACTAAATTCCTGATCAGAAAAAAAAATATCGAAACATGCAATAATTTCGTAAAACTAATATTTTCTTTTAATTAAAAGAAAATTTAAAGATCTCAAAAATATCGTAAAAAGGGAAAAGTTTCAAAGCAACCACACAACCAAGTACACATTTCGATACTTCTCATTTACTTAAGTAACAAGATAACATTAAATCGTTTTGTACACTTTTCGCTCTGACATTAAAACATTGCAAAAAACCTCCTGAATTCATAATTTCTATAAATGAAAAACCTAATTGACGCTTTTTCCCCGACATCTTATCCTTTCGCGAGTGAAACTGCTCTAAAAGCCTTCAATTTACCAAAATAGTTTGATTAAACTATGTTTTGAGTGCGTCATTACTTAAGTGGTTTCTTTGGGGAATTCGTTGAAGTTTTTGCATGCTTTTACTCTTTCTGGCTACTTCATTATTTATCTTCCTTAATACGCGAGTAATCATTTTATTCGTTTATGAAGCAAGCAGATACTCTGTGGTCTTTGAAGAGAGTTGCATTTTTTTCCAGATTTATAATTAAATCAGTATTACGTCTTCTTGAAGCTGCGTTGCAGAATTATACTAATGAGCAGAATATGTAGAAATTGTAGAAATCGAATTCCTTGGAGTATAAAAGTTTGATGCATCATGAATTGTTTGATTTCTTTGCAAGAAAATATTAATAAAATTGAATAAAATTACCAAATAGGATATATTCGTCTTTTATTTAAAACAGCTTTGATACCTACTTTTATTTTTATTAATATTGATAAAGTATAGTTTGAGTTTTCTTCTTTGATTTGAAAAATAAAAACACATATCTAGAAAATCGTTTGCAAATTAAATTTAATGATATTCAATTCCTTTTTGAAACAGATGTGAGATTATATGAATGCTCTATGAAAGAGATAAAAACAAACTGATTTTATGTCATAATAACTTGTTTCTTTAAATGATAGCAATTTTTATAGTTATTTATTATGATAAAATTTGTTACATTAGTATATAAGAATTAATATAATAGAACAATGATGTCGTTCTATTCTATATATCCATATGTTTTTCCGAATGAACTTTCTTAATAACATAATTTTTACACATAGATAATAGGAATTAAAAACTTCTTGTTGAAAATGAATAAAGAAATAAATATTAAATTTTAAAACTCTTGAATTATTAAAATAATCATGTCAGATGTGAATTTAATAATAAGGTTTCCATAAAGAATCGAATTAATAAAAAATATATGATATTTATGCACTTGCTTTATAACATTTCTTTTGTGATCAATAAAGACTGTCATTTTTTTCGAAACTGTAATTCATATTTCCAGTGATTAGTATTTACTTATCAGTTTCAATTCATTCAGGTGGTCCTAAAAATATTTGTTTGGAGAAAAATACAGAACCAAAAAGTTTCTGTAGTTATTGGAAAGCCTGCTATAATATTTGCATCGCTAAAGTACAATCGTAGATACTCCAAGAATTTAATATTTTAGCATGGTTTTTATTTTACTATGAAATAAATTTACAGCAAGCAAATTGGATCTAAGATAATATTTTTCAGAACAATTTTGAGTTGTATTATAAAAGAAAATGTGAATAAACATAAGGTTAACCCTCTATATCTCTTCTTAGCGATTCATTTCAAAATTTTCTCTGACTTTAGTGATTTTTTTTATCTATATGTTTGATTAAAAAATGACAATCTTTATCAAAGAGAAAAATTTGCTTCAAACACTTTTATAAACAATTATTATGCCTGTTGCGTGTGTCGTACAAAATAAACAAACAGTAATTTCTCCGATTTAAAGTGCATGTAATTCAATTTGGATGCACTTATGAACATGCGTTTTTCACAGAGAAACATGAAAGTTATATAAGTTTCATATGAGGCCATCTGCATGAATTGACTCACACTGTTATTCCGTTTATCTAAGAGTTTATACATTTAGCAGGTAGTGATTTATTTCATTAAGCCATTCGAGATATTTCTTACAACGTTTTTGAGATTTCGCTTCATGAAATCACATAACATTCAGCGTTTTTGTTTTCTTTACAAGCCACGTGGAAATAGCCCCAGTGTCACTATGATGAAACATTAGACTTTGAAATAAGCAAAAATGAACGGAAATATGAAATTTTATTTTTATTGTTTCATCACCAAAATATATGTTTATATTCAACTAAAATATCCCAGTTAAAACATCTTCGAAACATAAAATACTTTATTCAGTAAAATGTAGACTTGAAGAACCTAGAGAAAAACAGTTGCATTTTAATGACTTTTCACAAAATGATAATCTAATTAGATTTAAGCATCTTTCAAATGTCCCAAGTGTCTTAATGTTTAAGGTAAATAAACGAAATTAATCTTAAAAATTTCGTTTAAACGTTAAAAGAACACAGGGTATGCATTTTATGTTTCGAGTTTAAAAAAATAATTAAAAGTCAATTTAATTCAGGAAAAAATAAAATTCTTATGAAAATTTTGTGCGTGTGCATAAAAATCATTCTAAGAATTAACATTTAACTTGAATTACAAAATTATACACAGTTTTCTTTGAAATAAATTTATATAAGATAATAAGGAAAAATTAAAAAAAATTAAATCGTCTGAAGTATTTTAGAATTTAAAAAATATATGTAACATTTAATTATATATATATATATATATATATATATATATATATATATATATATATATATATATATATATATATATATATATATATATATATATATATATATATATAATTCGTTTAAAATGATTTTTGTTATATATTTGATGTATATATACATATTTCAATACATGAGCGATATTTCAATACATTTTTCAATACAATACAAAGCGCTTAGAAATCAGTAGAAATATTTTTCAGCCCTTATTCCTCAAACTTCCTTAACAATAATGAAGAACCCATCACATTAACAATAACAAAGAACTCTTTATTCGTTAAATAACCAATTAAAAGAAAGCTAATTATATTTGCACTCTTTCAAATTTTTCAATTCAAAACAACATAGTCTCATTTTTCACGCCTTGTAAAACAATTACATTTCATTTAATAATTATAATATTGTTATCTCATTGTAATTTATTATATTTATGCCTTTTATATTCTAAAGAAAGTTTTACATAATTGAAAACTTTTATTTCCTCACCAATTCAAAGAAGCTTTCAAATCTTTTAGCAAGTTCTACAGAAGCAATTACAAAGACGAAATGGATTAAAACACATCAAAGAATCTTGTTTACTTCAGACATAGATTATTCTTTTCTATTGAGTTTTCAGTTAATTGATTCCAATAGGAATTGTAACCTGTAATTGTAATGTTATTAACTCTAAATTTAATTCTAAGTCTCTCCGTAGATACTGAAAAATAAATGTAGATTGTTTTTTCAGGATTTTCTCATAATCCCATATGAATGTTTACATTTCCTACGTAGTCAGCAATTACCATTAACCACGAAGTGTCTTGTAATAACAGGCAGTAAAAAAAGAAAAGAAACCTCTGTTTATTAGAAATCTCACATTGAAAGAAACTTCATGAATAAATCTTTTCTGTGCGATGCTGCTCAATTAAAAGAATTTGTAATTTATGTTATTTTACTTTTAAGCTAATTATCTTGCTTCAATTTATTTCCGATCTCGGATAATTAAACTAGCTGTTTGCGTGTTAAATAATAAAAGCTACAACTGTTGGATGAGTCTAATTAAACAAAATCACTATAAGAATGAAAAAGCTAATATTTTAATTAAAAAATTAATCATTTAGCTTCTTACTGTGTCTCCAGCTAATTAACTAATACAACTTTTTAATAGATTTCGCTAAATTACATTGAAAAAGTGTGTCATTTGATTATTATTTAAATTTTCTTTTGTGGTTTAAATTATTTTTTAAAGAATGTGTGATTCTTGAAACACATGTTAACTACGAAAAATGCTCATGGATATTTTTCAAATAATTTGTCTAAGTATTTCCATAATTTGATGCCAACATAAGGGTTTACAGAGTATAGTTTAGTTATATTAACATCCCGTTTTTAAAGCAACATTACGGATATTTAGGACGGACTTCGTAATTTTGAACAGCGGCCAGATGACGATCACGACACGTGAGCTGGCACCCAATCTCCACGTTTCCGTACCACACCATTTACCTGCACATTTAAAAGAAATATTGCTAATAAGGGCTTAGGATCATTGATTGGATAAAAAAAAATTGATAGTTGTTTCCAGCATTAACATTTTGTGATGATATTTTCTCTTTTAAAATATTTGGTTAAAAATAATGATCCTTTATCTATACACCTAATCACTTATATATATACACCTAATCACGGCTACATCACTATTGTCCCAAATAAATTCTTAAGACAAAAGTCATTACATTTGCTTCTCCAAATAATTATACGGCTATCAAAACTAAAAATATCGAATGGGCTCTCATCTTCAAGCAAGGAATTTTTCCAATAAGATAACGGATTATTTGCATATAGTTCTGATCGTTGCTTTCTCAATTTCCTTTTCTTTTGGTTGAACGCCCACAAAAGCAGCTGATTTTAACACACGTCAAATAGTTTTCGGTGAAATTTGATGTAGAATTCTTTAAAAATTCTGTTGAAACTTTTACATAATTTAACCATAGATTCTTCGTAATTTTTTTTTTCAGAATAATTCTCTGATGTTGATGAATTAGTATTTTCCGCATGATCACTTATGGTTTTGCTTTCTATCCGAATTTCATTTTAAAATGCCTTTGTTATAGAATAAGTACTTGAACTGGCTAAATTTATTGGACAAGCAACATTTTGATTGCAGAAAATATTAATTTCCGAAATAATGAATAAATAGAATAATTTTTGAAAAATAACTAAACTAAGATCATTAAAAATAATATTTAAAATTCTTTCATTAAGTCGGAATTATACAAGTGAATGAAAATCTTTTTCTTAATAAATCGTTTTAACTAATAGTTGGCGTCAGATAAATTTTTATTTTTTTCCTCGTCAGCTTAAGTTTTTTTATAGAAAAATGTTTGCTGTTCTCTTGTACAAATATGTACTAATTATTACAAGAGAACAGCCCATATTTTTCTATAAAAAAACTCAATTAACTTTGTCTATAAATTATTAATGAGAATTAAATTGAAATAACATGAAAATGTATTACATTTCTTTTAATTATTAGTTAAACGTTTAATCTCTATATACAGGGTGATCAAGAAATAACAGATGTTCGGAGCTCTGTAGCGTGTTATGTGCGGGACGAAATACAATACAATTTGGTGACCATAAACATTAACCTTAACTGTTGAGGTGAGATTGTAGGACTTAACTTTGGAGGTGCGGTCTACGAGACCGCAATTCATTTACACTAAAATTAAATATTCTAATGAGTATATTAGTATGAAAAATTGAAAATATCTTTTGCAGATATTTTTCTTGATATATAAATGTTTTAGAAATTTTTCAAAATATATTATCATTGAAAAAAAAATAAATGCATTGGAACATACATTTTCTTCTCAAATCACATGTTACAATAAATAATATTTTTGTAAAAACATGTTACTTTTTACTTTTTAAATCATATATATTTTTACAGTATATAAAGGTATAGAGAAGACAATGTAATGTAAAATTCAACAATTATATGAAAAAAATTTAAAATATGACATTGGTTAAAATTTACCCTTTTTTTTTTATCGACTTGTGTGACTTTCATAGCACGGTTTTCTACGGCATTTTAAACATACAGGTTAGGAACTAGTATAAAAATCAACCTATAAATTATTTATATATATCTCTTAGAATATTAATATATGTTATGAATTTTCAAAATACATTATCACTAGAAAAAAATAATTATGTTTGAACATACATATCAGAATCAATGAATGCGAACTTTCATCGAAAAATTATTCTGTAGAATTATCCTTATCACTAAAATAACTTTCTGCTTCATTAAAAAGTGTCTGGAGCACTGCTTCATAATACAATCAGTGAACTGGATGATATATATTTCGGGGCTCAAGTTTTAGCGCCCTCTGCTAAGCCTTGTTTATCACTGGGGCACTAACAGAGAGTTGCGGTCTTACAGAACGTGCTCAAAGAAATAACTGAATTATTTTAAAAAGCATCCGTTCACATCGGTTGAAAAAGTGCATGTGTATTGAAGGTCATAAGACAGGAATCTAAGGGTCAATCCATTCCATTGAGTTAAAAACATGTTAGGGGTGACCGAAACTCCATCGCCAGCGATCACGCAGACCGCACGTTCCCAGTTAAGGGTTAAAGTATGCGGTCTTAAATTAAAAAGAAAAAAAAAATAGTACCAAAAAATGCTGATAGGTGAAATCCTGGTGCTGCAAGCACATAATGTGTGGAAAAAGAATACATAACTGCCAATGGAAACGGTAAATAGCAACACCTTAAACATCAATGAAAAACTTTTATTATAACAACTTACAAATTTTGATTACGAATTTTCTTGCAAATTTGTCTCAAACTGACCGCTAACTTGATGTTCCAATAATTGCATCCGGAGCGTGAGATTTTAGACGGTGGTTCGCAACATATCGGTATTTATTCGTCTGACATGTAACGTCATTTGTTCTTTTATAGTAGGAATGTCAGGAACATGTTCTTGATACACAAAGCCTTTCTAGTGAGCCAGAAATTGACAAGATTCAGATCAGTGTCAACAGTTAATGGGTGTATCTTATAAGAATAAAATTTCAGGATCTTACGCAATATCTTCTGCATCGTTGAGAACGGGGTATCTTTTTATCGTGATATTGAATGTGCACTGCTGGTACTCTGCTTATTAACTATCGCCTAATGCATAACAGCAGTTGCAACTTCTTCAACTTGCTCCTGTTTGATAGCTTTTCGTCTTCGGCCTGGTTGCACACCAAGAATTCCTGTTGTTTTAAATCTTTCAACCATTCTTCGCAAGATAGTTTTGATCATCGGTCCTCTACGTAACTGTTTTAACCGCCGGTATTCACGAAGAGCAACACTGCCATTTTCATATCGCTGATAAAGCAGCTTGATTAATAAGGCGCGTTCATGTAGTGACGACGCCATCGACGGGCGAATTCTTGCAGAATGAAAAATTCTCGCAACCCTTCCTTTTATCTTCTGTGTTAAGTCACAAAGTACCGTATAAGCAAATTACATAATAAAGTTTTCGATCGCAGCGCCATGATTTCCCCTGTCAGCGTTTTTTTATACTATTTTTTTTTTTCCTTCTGATAAATCGAAGCTGCATACTTTAATGTGTGTGGTGGTCAAATTTTGTTATATTTCTTCCAATGCATACATACACCAGCTCCAAACACCTCTTGTTTTTTTTTGATGACCTGTATATTATTACCTTTGGCAATCACTGATTATATTTTCTGTTTTTTAATTAAATAGTAATGCTGTTTATGGGACTCACGTCTCTATACTTCTCTTAATTTTCGTTAAGAATTTTTTACTTATAAAGGAAGGAAGGGCGATACTTCCTTCCTTTATAAGTAAGATTTTGTGCTCCAGAGTAATTATGAAGTTTGTAGAGGATTAGAAACTACTACTTAATCATTTAAAGTTTAAACTGATTCAAAAATAAAATAAAGGTTCTTTTTTTCCTTTTAATCAGATGGTTACAAAATGCTTCATACAAAATGATTGTAATTATTTTTTTTTATTGAGCTTGATAAAAATCTAAGTAATGGTAAAAAAATTATGGTTTCTTTAATGAATATGGCGAATAAATTTAAGTTGGGTAAATACATCAAATTAAGAAACCTTAATTTTGATGTATTTACCATTAGAATCCATTTTTCTATTGCATCCTTCCATAAATAACGCTATTCTCCTATAGCTTAAAAAAATCAAATAATCTATGACAGAGCGTTTAAATTATCCAACAGGTACTGTAAGAAAATTTAATTAAATACGTGAAGAATCAAAATTAATCTTTTTTCTTTAGAAAATGGAAAGAAAAATCTTGTAATCCTATATATATTTTGATTTACATTACTGGTACATAATGAACAAAAAATATTATATTAACAAATTTTTTTTTGGATGGAAATGATAAAGATGTTACAAATTTTCTAAAAGCGAAAGATATCGCAATACTATGATA
Organism: Argiope bruennichi; assembly: GCF_947563725.1. Classification (NCBI taxonomy): domain Eukaryota; kingdom Metazoa; phylum Arthropoda; class Arachnida; order Araneae; family Araneidae; genus Argiope; species Argiope bruennichi. Next base: position 101,537,269 of record NC_079161.1, read on the forward strand.
AAAAAAGTCGATTGAAATAAAACTAAAACTTTGTTGTATTAAACGATGACTTCTCGATTTCTTCATATCTTGTGCAATTTTGAAGAATTAATGAAACTTTCTTCAGCCATAGAAAACCACTTTAAAATACACATTGAATCCTTGAATCGCACCAATGCATGTTTACGCCAACTCAGAAATTTTACTTGGTTTTTTGTATTTTTTAAAATTTATTTTTCTCTGAAAAGAGCTGATCAGTCAACAATTCTCGGATCAAAAGCACTTTCTATTCAGAGAAATCTGAATAAAATTCGGGAAATCTTTCAACTGTTATATATTGAAATATAAAAGTATAAAAAATGTATTTTCCATGTGGTGGTATTTTTTTTTTTATAAAAGACGTGAGCATACTTTTTAAAAATGAATTTATATTTTATATCTCAGTTTTTTCGTACGTACGCCAATTAAAATAGGACGAACTTTAATTTATAAATAAAGATAATAAGATAAAGATTTGTAAATTAAATATAGGTAAAATGCCATTTCTATTTTCTCTTACAATAAACTACATCGGAAAAGTAAATATATTTAAATCTTTTTCCAAGAACGCTTTAAAAGAAGGGAATAAAAAAGTTTAAAGTTTTAAAGAAATTTTTAGATTTAAATTCTGATCTTACATTTTGTTTAAATTATCAATACTATTACTTGGGTTTCGTTTCCAAATTCAATAGAAACTCTTCTTTTAAAAACTTTGAAATACTTATTCTATTGCAGAAGAAAGCACTTAAAAATTCTGAAATTCTTTGTCTTTTTATAAATTTTCTTTACTTCTGGAAGGGTTAGAAAATATAATTTGTAATGATTTGTGCAATAAAAGTAATTTATTAGAATATTTTTCAATAAAAAAACAATAAATTCTAATAAATCTATAGTTTAAAATTCCGAATAATGAATAATAGATCATAATAATTTCATGTAAAATATGAACAGCTGCACAGGGAAGTGAAGAATCTTAGAAAATAACACTTTATAACTTTCTGTGCATTATGCTTGCAAAAGACCTGTTGATAGTTGCATCGAATTAATGATGAAATTTGGTCCGAAGAGCAACAGCAAAAGGTTGCCAAAAACAATAGCACCTTGGACTAAGAATCACGTTAAATTTCTAAATGATTTAAAGTATTTTCATATCAGTCATTTAAAATGTGAAATCCATTTCTCTCTAGACCATATAGTTTTTATGCAAATTTGTATTATTTATTCTTACTTTGCTGGAAGTCCCAGACTATATAGTAGCGATTCTCTAATTTATTACTTACATTTAAGACATCAAGAAACATGATGATTTTAATGTTCATCATAAAAAATGAGCTCTCAAATTTTCTCATTTGAAAGAAAATAGTCTTTAGTCCCTGAGAAGTTTAATCAAGCAGGATTGAACAAAAAATTGTTATTTGGATATCTCTCGAAGAAAGAAGCTCAGATGTTAATTCTTTTCCGAAGACTAGATGCCGCATTCTATAACCCAGTAGCGGCATGCATTTTCTGGATTTCAGTAAGGATGGGCTAAAATGTTTAAACCGTAACTGAAGACTGGAGTTAAAATGACTCCGTGGTATTTGCCTTTATTTATCACTTGGTATTTTGTCCTTGAATGCAATAATCTCTTCAGTACCTTCAAGTTGTTCTTTCAGCAATATGTTGGCAAAAGTCTAACTATGAACACTTGCTTATAACTGAGTTATTTTCCTCAAAGATTTTGTTGTTATTTATGAAGTCATTGATTCCATGTCTCTGAAACTGCTTTTAATTTAAATCCTGCAAAAATAATAAAAAAAAATATATTCTTTAAAAAATTATTTTAAAATACTGTATTATTTATTCATTTTTTTGTTAAATTCTAACAGTTATTAACATTAGTGTAATTCTATAATATATAAACGAAGTAAATAAGCCTTAAAAGATTGTTTAGGCTTTTATTATAACATTTTTCCAGCATTTAATATTACAACATTTAACATTTTTAATATTTTTCGTAAGTATATGATTTTCAAAATGTATTTTGTTTCCAAAATAAATTCCAATACTGTTTACAAAAGAAGAAAAAGAAAAATAGCAATGGAGTCATTTTGACTCTATGTCTCAAGTCATGTAAGGAAATTCATGTCTCCAGTTATGGGTTAATATTTCATTAGGTAACGTGTATAGAGCAGCACGATTTTTCACTTCATTATATTTAAGAATGCACAAATGCATAGCAACAATAAAGTAATCATTTATATGCTATGATTATGAATATATGATTCGGTTAAAAATCAAAACAACAGTTATTTAAAAAAAAAAGATTCATAGATTTCTTTGGCGGTTAATCGCTGGGATAGGTTTAATGCTAAAGTATCAAAAATTCGAATGTGTATTTTTGCAGTCATTTTTCGACCAATTAAAAGCAACATTTAGTGTAGAATTACAACTGTAGTCATAAGATAACATTTTAAAATGTACTTTTTATTGAAAACTGTAAGACCACACGATACTCAAAAATAAGCATAAATATTTTTAGATCTCTTTAAATTTTCTCGAGGACGTTTTGTTTGCTAAAAAGCTTTATAGAAATAAGAATAATATTTCCGAAACAAAACCGTAATAAGAATATTGAGCGTCATACGAAAACATTTTCTTTTAATAAATTATATTTCAGAACGATGCAAAACAATAAAAAATGTGATTTATTTACATTATTTTGACTATAATCTAATTATTTCGTTCTAAATCATTCGTGATTTTATAAAATTTCTTTCTTTCAATTTTAAGAAAAGCTAACTCTCACTAATTGCTGGTTAATTCTAACAGAAAGAAATTCGTATAATAAAAGCGATACTCATATTTCAATTAATTTCTTTCACAAAAAAAATTCATTTGCATTTCTTTTACTAAGCAGCTGATTAATTAATGAAGCTTTTTTCAATAAGCCCCATTATCTTACTTTAAAAAAAAGAAGTGCATTTAATAAGCACATTACTTAAAAGTGATTTCCCAACATTTTATTCAGTGCTTCATTAACCTACTTTTTAATTTAGTGCAATTAATTAAGTAAAGCTTCTGTGTTATTCTTGAGGCACATGAATATCGTTAATAAAATCTTGGAACACTCTTCGAAAAATGAAACTCATTATTTAATTTAGTTTAGGGCAACTCCACGTTTTGCAGACGATACGTATTCCAGATACTGTAACAAAGAAAAAAAAAGCTCGAAACCCATCCTACCTATTTCTTAAGTAATTAATCATGGTTCTAGAACTACTAAAGCAGTGCTCAACGAGAAACTATCTTTTCGAATTTTGTGTTTCCATATGCCTTGTTTCCTTTAATTAAAAAGTAATAGATTTTCGGAAAGTTAAAACAGATCTACGGTTCTTTTCACGTAAATAAAAAAATGCTGTTTTTTATAGAATGGAAGAAAAAAAATTCTAAGAAATGTCTACGAGTATGATACTAGAGCATCTATAGCATAAATCGAACTTCATGATGAATTTGGATTACTTTTAATTTCAGTTTGGTTTAACGGTAAAGAAAGAAAAGTTAAGAATTCGTGTTTTTATGTTTTGATCATATTTCAGAAACACCTACGGAATTTTATCATAAATAAATTAATTTTATAATTTGGAAAATGAGGAGAAACAAAATATTTTTAAAGTATGGTTTGTTTTAAACCTAGAGTTGTATTAGTTTCTTTTAAGATGAAAACGCTTTTAAAAATAAAATTAAAAAATAGCCTTTATTTAAAAAAAATCTGGATATATTTCCTGTCGATATGAAATTTTGATTTAACAGTTCGATGGCTTCTTCCATCGACTAACTATTCGTTCACGATATTGATAGCATCTATATTATTATTCGTCCACCATATTATTAGTAATTTTGATGAACAAATGATATCTTATAACACCAAATGGAAGCATTATTTTTAATTTTAATTACACATACGGAATTCAAATATTTCTCACTCAGAGAATGTTGATATAATTTGGAAAGTATTCAATTAATGTTAATGTTTTATATTGCTATACTTTTCAAAAATGTAGGGTACAAAGAAGAAGGTAACCATTTATAAATTATCTAAATATCACGAACTTTCACATGAAATTAAAAATTAGCTCAATAGGAAAATTCTTACGTAATATTTTCCAATAGACAATGTAAAGTGAAGATTGGGTACCATATTCACTCTACCATTTATGGCCGACCTTTAGAGTTTTGCACTTGGCCCCAACTTCAAATAAACTAAATTCTTTTTTTCCCTCATAAATGGAATTTGTTTAACATATGTCATTTTAATCGAACATCAATTGTCAAAACACTCATTTTTGGAATTTTGGAAGTCCATTCTTAATATAAAAGTTTCTTCGTCAGTGTGAATTTTCTGTAAAGGTGTAGTGGGGCATTTTCAGAAATGTCTTATACCATACAGAAGTAAGGCAAATATGGATTGAATTGCTTAGATTCTCCTGTATAAAAACATCTTCTGTATTTATGGCAGATCCTTGCCGACGAATTCAAGAAATCTGTCTAAATGTCACAAATGAAGAATTGAATAATGTGCTCCCAAATATTATCAGAATGCAGCCGAAGGGGCACATGTTGAATAAATTAAGAAACTCTTGAATAAATCCTCATTTATTCAAGAGTTATTCAAGAGTTATTTAAATTATATCTAAAATAATTATTAAAATTTTTATAATGCATTATTATTTCCTGATTACACCTTCTCAATAACATATTTGAAATAAGCAACATAAGACTTTTTGAAACAAAAGTCTGATGCATAAAAATGTGACCTAAATCGATAAATTTGTCTTTCAGTATTTTAGTAAAGTTTTACAGATAGAGGCATTAAATGTTGTGTCCTTGTAAATGAGTGTGACAGAAACACTGAAAAACGACAACTATTTTTTATTGAATCGAATAAGATATTTGTCCTTTGCTTTTTCCTGCCACCCTCTGGAGAAATCGCAATATTTGGATACAATAGTCTACCTTCTTTAATAAAACTTTCTGAATAGAAATGCATGTCTTATAGCTATATATATATTCTTGTTCCGCATTTAAATAACTTGTATAACTTCATAATCGTACCAATGCTTTATATATATATATATATATATATATATATATATATATATATATATATATATATATATATATATATATATATATATATATATATATATATATATATATATATATATATATATAGAGAGAGAGAGAGAGAGAGAGAGAGAGAGAGAGAGAGAGAGAGAGAAAGAGATAAAGCATTATTTTATGTGAAGCATAAGGCAGTATTGAAGACAATGAACAGACTTTTGATTTCGTGACGTCGTTTTACTTCATTTTGAAGAAGCATGCATTTGTACATGCGATGAGCACACAGAACGACACAGAAAAGAAATGAGGAAAAAGCTCTTGGACATTTTATCCCTGGTCTTATATAACCAGAGAAATTCATAGGCAAAATATTTCTTCATAGTGCTAATTCATAATGAGATTTCGATAGGGATTTTCGTTACACGCGTCGGCGAGGTAGGAGAATCACAGGGAGATTTTAAAAAAGAATTTGTCTCATCAGCGGTATTTTGTCTCTTCAAGCGGAGTGTGGGAAAGTTAGGCTTTTAGTCGATTCAGCAATTTTGTATAGCTTCTCTTGAATTAATTAAGTAGAGAAATTGGAATTGGATCACGAAATAAGAGAAAATTTTATAATGAAGTTACTATGGGCGAAATTAAAGAAAATCTTGGAAATTAATTAAATTGGAATTAAGAGTTTAAAATATCATTACACACACACACACACACACACACACACACACACACACACACACACATATATATATATATATATATATATATATATAACTTGTTACAAGAACACTTTCTATGACTATTCGTTGATTCTTATTTCTTATTTCAAGATATGTAATATACCCTTCATTCTTTAAAGGATTCTTAAATTTTCTCTCTGAAACTGCGTGTTACAAACTGACTAAACACTTCAAAATATTGGGATTCAGCCCTTAAAACTTCCTAAGATCGTTTTCAACCATTTAAGCACTTCCCCATGTCTGAGCATTGTTACAACTCCGCCATTCCCCCATATTAATATAACGAGAAAATATAACTATTAGGAAGAGCCTGGCAGTACTTTCTTGCAACGGAGTCCATTTCGAAGAGTTTCATCATTTGATCGAACGTGCCTTGTTCCTAATCGAAGCCCTCCCCCTTCCTTTCCTTCTGATCGATGCCATTCTAAACAGGACTTTGAACTCCCCTCTCTCGCTGGCCATCAAATATTCAGCAGCAGAGAGCTCCGAGGAGACAGGGGAAAGCTATTAAGGGATCTCAGAGAAGTAGAAACAACTGAAGGATATCTAAAGGACACGTATTTGAGAAAAAGAAAGTACAAACTTTTACTCGCCATTTAACTTCCTCCTCTGTTCATTTAGCCCAGCCGATCGGACTTTGAGCCTTCTTTTATCGAGAATGGTTAATGGCTTGATGGGTAATGACGTTCCACTAAATAAATGAAGGTTCAGTGAAAATTAAAAAAAAAAGATTCTGAATATCGACGTATTATAGTTAATGAAACTATTAGAAAATGAGGCAAAATAATATTTAGCGAAGGACGGTTAATGATTCTTTGCACAAACTAATTAGAAACAGGAAAGTTTTAAAAATATTATGAGTAAGGGAATTGTTACAAACTACACTAAAATGTTAATTTTCTGACGTTACAAGCACATGAAAAAAAAAACACTGTGGTTTTACATCCTGTCCCACGTGTTGTGCTGAATTCTGAAGCGCTGTAACGATATTATTCCTTTCTACTATATGCATTATACGACATGAATTCCAAAATAAAATAATAACGAGGGCTTTTTATAAACTAGAAGGAATGCTTACTTCAATAAATGCCTTACTTTTAGCCATACCAGAATTGCTTTGTATTATAAATCCTCCAGTTTTGAACATTATCAAATGAAAAGAATTAGGATCGAATCTTTGTATTCTCCTAACCCTCCTCTCTAAGGCTGATCGCGCGATTTCCGAAGGGTTGGCAATCAGTCCATTTTCTAATGCATCCCGTGTTTTTCGTTGTGTAGAGTGTTTAATTTTTCAATTATTGATTTTTAATATATCATATTGCTCTCATGTAACATATAGTATCAGTTCACTTTGCTTGAAAAAAAATTGCAAATAAGATTAATTAATCAAAATAATGATTTTTAAAAATGACGTAGTCAGAGTGTTAAAGTTTCTCTGCCGCACAAATGGAGAGGAACATTGCTCTTAACAGGCTTTGAAACCGTACGAAAAGGGGATCTTTGTTGGAATCGCGTCTTTAAACCGACTCTCCATTCTCAAAACAAGCTTCTACAACAGGACCATTGAGGCAAGGCCACTTGCCTCAATGGTCCTGTTGTAGGTCCCTTCCTTGCAAGTAACAAAATGCTCAGAGATCGGTACTGTATAGAAAAACAACCAATGATAGCGCAGGTCGAAAAAGTGACTTCAGTAACATTAAGTCAGTGTAAAAATCAGTTACGTAATTCAACTATTAGTAGTTTCAGTGGAATTTTAGCAATCCATTATTTGTCTAGTTTGCCATTATATATTGAGCTGTATCTCTTAACCCTTAACTGGGGACGTGCGGTCTGTGAGACCGCTAGCGATGGATTTTCTATCACCCCTATTCCATTTTTAGCTCAATTGAATGGGTTGACCCTGTAGCTTCCTTTTTTGTGACCTTCAATATACGTGCACTTTTTCAACCGATTTCAGCAGATGTTTTTTAAAATAATTCAGTCATTTCTTCGAGCGCGGTCTCCAAGACCGCATCTCCCAGTTAGTGTCCCAGTGATAAACAAGGCTTCGCAGATGGCGCTTAAACTTCGGGCCCGAAATATCATCCAATTTACTGATCCTATAATGAAGCAGTGCTCCAGACACTTTTAAATGAAGCAGAAAGTGATTTTAGTGATCAGGATAATTGTACAGAAGAGTTTTTCGGTGAAAGTTCGCTTTGAACTGATTTTGATATGTATGCTCAAACATAATCAATTTTTCTAGTGATAATGTATTTTGAAAAATTTATAAAATATATTAATATACTAAGAGATATATATACAGAATTTATAGGTTGATTTTTATACTAGTTCTTAACTTTTGTGTTTAAAAAGCCCTAGAAAACCGTGCTATGAAAATGACACAAGCCGATAAAAAAAAGGGCCAATTTTACACGTTTTCTTTTTTTTCATATAATTGGTGAATTTTACATTATATTGTCTTCTATATACCTCCATATACTGTAAAAATAAATATGATTTAAAAGTAAAAAGCAATATGCTTTTTCAAGAATATTATTTATTGTAACATGTCATTTGAGAAGAAAATGTATATTCCAACGCATTTACTTTTTTCAATGACAAAATATTTTGAAAAATTTCTAAAACATATCTATATATCAAGAAAAATATCTGCAAAATAGATTGGCAGTTTTTCATAATAATACATTCATTAGAAAATTTAATTTGAGTCTAAATGAAATACGGTCTCGTAGACCGCACCTCCCCAGTTAATTCCTAAAACTTCACCTCCACAGTTAAGGGTTAAAAATGAGATTTTTATGAAAGGCAGTCTTTTCGTCAAAATATCTGTCAGTGTATCATAAACAAAGGATTAATTGTCTTTATCTGATGCAATGTACAAAAGAGGTAATGGACAAGATATAAATAAGAGAATAATGGCATTTTCGAAATTTAATGCTTTATTTTTGTAATAAAAGCATGATTACTCCTCATGTTCCAGAAAAAAAATGAGTATTACTAACAAGAACCATACAGTAAGTGGAAAAATTCTGCATAAATTATTTCAGAAAAAAAAAAAAAAAAAAAGAAGGGGCAGATTTCATATGTAAAATTTGCTAAGTCCTGAAAGGCTATTTGCAACTGATGATAATAAATTTAAGGCAATCATTAGAAATAATGATATTATTGCCATTAGAAATAGCTTGGAGACTTGATGTGCCGATGAGCCGATGAGAATTTAGGTGCATTTTATTGAGCTTGATTTCTATAGATGCTGAATTTTCGTTGAATCACTATTCAAAATGAAACTTTAAGAGAATTCATTTCAAAATTAAACTTTTCAAATGTAAATTATTATCAAAAGCAGCGAAAATTGCAACTTTTGGAGAAGGAAAATAAAAAGAAATGAGAAACAAATCATTTACAACAGTATAGAGCAAAAATGTAATGGTTAATCGAGTAAATAGGCATCGATGACTCCAAAGATGTCCTTCAGAGAGGTTCATATCTCTTCCCAGGAAACCATGCTTCGTTCGGATTGAAAGAGCATTTTCTGTCACTAGTAACAGACGCATTAATAAAATAAGTTACCTTAGTTTAAATAAAATGGACAGTTGGACAATTTGAAAAAAAGAGTTGACTATTAATAAAGGTGTGGATTTTCTCCAAATGCTCATTAGACCACAAATATGTTTGGACATTTGGAGAATGCTGTTAGAAGCTGACTGGAGTGAGTCACTGCATAGCATCTTCGGATAATCATGTGGTCAGTTACTTACAAAATTTGCTAAATTGAAGAAAAAAAAATCTGTTTTTTCTGGAGGTCTACAGAAACCACTAATTTTTTTAACGATAAACCAAGGACTCTCAAGAGTTTTATTGTGTCCCAAAATATTAAAAAATTATATTATATATTTCTAGAACAAAAATATAATTTTCAATTACTTAAGATAGTTTAAACTATTTCGGACAACCTTAAAATAAATATCTCCTTATGATAATGAATTCAAATGTTCATGATACTTTTACGCACTCCAATTTATCAGTAGCGGAGATTGTTAAACACATCTTATGCTTCTATTTTTTAGACACTAAATTCATGAGCATGAAATATTTTGATATATTTATGCATATGAGAGGTTCTAAGAATCATTTCTGCATAGAGCGAGAGGAATCGGGAGAAATAAAAACTCCTGAACATTTGCCCAAGCATTAGTTTTACATCCTGCCAAGGAGTAGTTTTAGTGTAGTTCTGGTGATATGAGGGTACATATCACCAGTGACGAAATATACATTGCTAAGAAAAGTGAAATTATAATGCGAAATGATGTTTTAATGCCATTGGAGCCCTGAGATTTAGATTCAGAGGTTCAGATTTCAAAGGACAGGGAGAAAGTTCCAAGCTTGAAATATCATATGCCAGTATATCTGATACTAATTAAATGTATCTCACTCTTTCTTGACCAGAAAAGACTGGTTGTTAGGGCGTTGGGTTCGCAGCGCTTTGGTTGTGCGTTCGAACCCCGCCGGCTGTAGAACCTCCATGTACGTGCTGGCTGGTGCACGTATAAATATGTTGTAGCCCTAAAGTCATTCAAGTCCAGAAAATACCACTGAGGGGTACTGGATCTGAGGGGATAATTCTCTGATTCAGACCTCAATTACGATGTGTGGATGAAATGTATGAATGAAAGGAGGTAATAGGTATATAACGCATGAGTAACTGAGTCATGATCTTAGCCCTAAATAGAGCTGCTCAAGCAACGAACTCTAAAACTTGGCTTAAAATCGCTGACACCGTCAGCGGGCTTGTCTATGACAAGTACCATATGCACCAACAATGTAAAATTTCATTCTTTTGTAGTTGGAAGGTATCGAGATTAATTCAGTTTTCATTTTTTGGCCAAAACTCGAAATTATAAATTCCAACTATAACACTTTTCCGGTAAAATCAAAATCATATATATAAAAACCTAATCTCGAATCATTTTTAAATGAGGATGTTTTAAGGCCAAATATATCTCTGCTGGGTGACTCACTTTATCTTATAAATGATTTTTTCTAGTAAATGAAAACAAGAAATTCTACTGAAGACAAGAAAATTATACGTAACTGAAGTTTTCCTATTTTTTTTCTCAAATCTATTATTCAAATCTGCAATCTTTCTAAGATGGTTTCAGACAACTATAATTCTCTTAAGTTTATGGTTCCCTGAATAGCGGAAGTGACTGCCCACCCTCAACCTCCCAAATTGGGTCATCGATGAAGAGCCATAAAATTTTTTATTGTTCCTTATTTGATGCACTGGCTGCGGACATAAACAGGTTTTTGACCCAGTGTATGGGTTAGATTGTATTCGTTTATATACAATATTTTGTCATTAATTTGATAAGAAACTGGCAAATTGTTCTGTAATCTCTTACTAATCTCCAACTAATAATATATCTGCTCATATGGGAAGCAATTTATCAGTCTTATGCAAGAAATTGTTTAAAAGATCAAGAAAAACTGATTTCTCGGGCCAACTTTATTTTAGTTGGTTATTCTCGAATGATAGCTTCTGTTAATCCGTTCTAGGGATAGGGGAAATCTGCTTCCCACCAAATACATCATTTCTTGAGCGCAATTATGTAGATTGGAGCAAGTTCTGACAAATTTTTCAAATGCTTCACCTCCTTATCTAGATGCTTCGATTTCCTTAACTCACACAAAATGGTGCATTTATTACATAATAATCCATTAATTACGTTAATTAATTAATGAAATTAAATTTATTTAATAAGCAAAATGAATCAATATTTTTTCGCTACTTTCAATCCTAAAAATTATTTCATTATAGTATGATTAGAAAAAAACGGCATATCAAAGAGTTAAAGAAGCTGATAATGAAATATCAGGAAATAATAAGTACAGATAGTATAATCCTTTAAAGATAATTATGTGAGTAGCATAATTAGTAATAAGAGGAATTGTAAAGGAATTTTCTCGACAACTTCAACCCTTAATGAATGATTCTAAACTTTCGCCCTCCCAGTTAGCTAACTTATATTAACGCCAACTAATGGTATTACTTTGATAACTTTTAATTAGTAGAAAATACATTTTTTTTTTTGCAGACTGTTACAAGTCATATAATTGTTATTTGTAACAGTTATAAATGTTTTACCCTTTCTAGGGCTGTGGGAAGTATGCTTCCCACTAAATTTATCAATCTTTGTATGAAATTTTGTAGGTTGGCATAAGTTCTGACAAATTTTTTTAGAAATTTAGATGCTTCAGTTCTTTATCTTTTCTTCAATCAAAATGATGTGTCTTGGTTTGTTACTTAATTATTAATGAACCAAATTAATTAATGAATCAAATTAAATTTATCTAATAAGCTAAATGAATCCCTTTTCTTATTCTAATTTCAAACCTAAAAATAATTTAACATAATATGACTAGAAAAAAATGGCCCTTTAAAGGGTTAAGAGAATTTAGACAATATTTAAAAAGAATAATCTAGAAATTCTGAGAAAAAAAGAAGCATGGAACAATAGTAATAGATCAAAGATAAGATAGGGCAAGGGTGTAACGGAAAGAATGTGATCAATTTAATTGAGAAATGTAAGAATTAATTACATATATTAATGTTATAGTTAAATGTTAAAATTGCATATTAGTTTGAACATCCTGCTACCATACATCCAAGAATGATTAAAAAAAATCATTTTGTTCATCCTTCGTTGCTAAAAGGACGAAATTTCCTTTATATCTATTCTTTAAGGTGGCTGTGATGGAAATATGAATATTAATTAAAACTTTTTAGGTGCAATTTATATAAATTCTTTCAAATCATTTCACAACAATGCTCTTCACGCATGTTCCAGAACTGAACCACAATGTTTAACTTTACATCCTACTTCCCAAAAACATATACCATTTCATCTTTCGATGTTAATTTAAAATTCACTACTTCTTGATTTCTTCCGCTTATGTTAAAACAATTCTCCTCCATGGTGTAGATATCCATTTAACTCATAAGAGTTTTTAAGCCGAGATAGAAATCTCAGATGCACATCATAAAATAAACTTCTAAAAACGCATATTCGCACGAATGGTGAATCAGTTCGCCAACAGAGAAAAGGGTGCACGCAACCGTTTCCCGCCAATTATTCGTCTCCTTCAATATTTTGCTGCTCGTAGCGCTGACTCTGGGTGGCTCCTTTAGAGCAAATCAAATGCTTCTGGCGGCAAGTGAAGAGGCGAAAGAGAAGCAGGAAAGCATAAATGCTGTTTTTTCACGTTACCATTTACACCGTATACATGGCGGATATAAGTTTCGAGATAATGATATTTTTCCATTGCATTTCTCCAAGATTTAGGATTGGGAAGCTTATTCTTTAAAACACTTGAAATGAATAATAATTAAAATATTTCCTAAAGAACTGCAATCATAATCAAAACAAATGAATAAGCTTTTTTTATTTGTGTTTAAAGATATGGTTAAATCTCTATGCAGACTTTTCTTGAAAATATTAAAATTCAATATCGTAAGAAAAACTACTGAATGCATAATTGCTATTAAGCGAGTGAAAAACCTAAATAAGGATTTTTTTTTCATTCAATATTTTCATCTTCTCAGAGTGAAACTGCTCTAAAAGTCTTCAATTTGCAAAAATAGTTTGATTAAGTCAGTCATTACTTAAGTGGTTTCTTTGGGGAATCTGCTGAAGTTTTTGCTTGCTTTCACTTTTTCCGACTACTTCATTAAGTATTTATTTTTCTAATACGCGAATAATCATTTTATTCATTTATTCAGAAATAGGATACTTTGTTGCTGGAGAAAAGTGTTGAGTGTTTTTTTTTCCGATTTATAATTAAGTCAGCGCTGCGTCTTGACGATGCGGTGTAGAATTAATATAATAAGTCAGATATATAAAAGCAAAATTGAATTCCTTAGAGTTAAAGGATTCGGCATCTCGTGAATTACTATTTTTCTGCAAAAAAGTTACAAAACTAAATAAAATGCCTAACTAAAATTCATTTTTTTAAATATTTGATTCAGAGTTTTATTATATTTTACTTTATGATTTTATTCATATTATATTTGATTTCATTTCTGATCTATTTGGCTATTAATACAGCTTAATATATGCGTTAAAGAAAACAAAGCAAAATACAACATTCATTTATAAAGGTTTTCTATTTTCCTTTAAGCTCAATTTATAAGCAATATTTATACAATTTCAATAAAAAGGCTTGGAAATGAAACATTAAACCTGATAGAAATATCTCAAGAAAATTGTAATCTATTATTAATAGTTTGTTTAATCTTGATCATGTGTAAGAGCTGTGCCAATTTTCGATTTATAGGAAAAAAAATCGATATTTTTCAAAAATCGATTTTTTGATGCCAGCTTTTGAAAAATATCGATCTATTAAAAACATGATCATGAAAAATAGTTTACGATAAATCGCGATGCAGTAAATCGATATTCATAATTAATTTGCGTTTTCGATTTTGTTTCGGGTATCGGTTAGTGTTACTTTGTTGCTTTTCATTCGTTTTCACCTTCACACAAAATTTTTGTTAATATTTCTATAAATGCTGTCACATTCTAATATCTAAAAACACTTGTTTTAAGCGTATCATTTTGGAATAAACTGTTTTCTTTTCTCTAACTGAATGATACCATTATAGAAATATAAGTACGGTTATCAGAATGTTGTTGACTGTTTAATCGCTAAATATTCATCTCTAGAAATAAAACCAAAAAGGATTAATTTCATAGATTAAATTCACAATTTTATTCGCAGCTCGCATTTTCACACTTAAGCGTACTCGCATAAAGAAAAAGAGAAAGAGAATTCGTTATATTCCTGCTTTCGCCCAGCAGCTCACGATAAATCGTGATACAAAAAAATCGATATTCACAATTAATTTACGTTTCCGATTTCGTTTTGGTTACCGGTTTAGTGTTTATTTTTATTACTCTTCATTCCTTTTCATCTTCATGTAGAGTATTTATTAGCATTTCTATAAATATTGTCATATCCTAATATATAAAACATTTGTTTTAAAGTCAATATTATAAATTGTAACATGGAGACTTTGCTTTGAATATTGACACATTTTATTAAAGTGGTTTTACAAAATTATTTTTTAACTACTTTTATTCAAAAGAAAACGAATATTTTTACTATATGTATTGAAAATTCCTTTTATTTTGAGTCGTTCTGATCAATCAATAGATTAAGAAAATGTTATTTATAACATAATGGCAATAAATAAATTATAATATCACTATATATAAAAAAATATCAACATGTGTCGGATGATATATACATATATGAAATAGTTGACAGTGCACCAACGAAGCGCCAACTCCCTCGAACTGTAACATTCACTAATAATGCTAGCGCGCCAACCAAGAGCCAACCTCCTCGCCATTCCAAAGTACGGCAGTTCGATGCTAGCTGTAAGACTGTGAGCATGACCTGTAAAGTTAAGTATTGGCTAAATGTAGAATTGTTTTTGTGTATTTGTAACTGTAATGTGTTGCATAATTGGTTGTCTATTGAATTCTTTTAAATTGTTTGAGCCCGTTTTCGTGCATTGTTCTTACATTTTTTTATATGTTTAATGCACACTTTTATGTATTTTTATGTATGTTTAATGCACACCTTAATGTATTTTTATAATGTTTAATGCACAGGGTTTATTGTTTTCTTGAATAAAGAATCTTGAAAGGCAATATTCCGACTTTGGTGAGTCATTTTCCAACGCGTCAATCATAATTCGAGGAAGATGTGTGCTTAAAAATTTTTTTCTCTTTCATTCTCAAGATAAACCCACATGCTAAATTCATAAATGTATACGTCCTATATTTTTAATATTCTTTTCATTTAATTTACAAGTTAAAAAAAGTATATGTATAATATACTTTTAAAAAATATGTAAAGTATATGTATAATATCAATAAATTTTCATGTAGCTGAACTTTTTTCCAAATCTGACTATCATAAATTTTCCTGTAGTTTAGCTAACTGTAGATTTTTATTTTTCTTATAAACTTTAGCAATGTATTTACATATGTTATCTATAGCATATGTCATATTTGGGGCGAATTTCTTTTAAAAAGTTGGTAAATAGTTATATGAACATTAACGTAAAAAAGATTTTAAAAAATATCTATGACAAAAAATATGCCAGTTAAGAGACAAAAGTTTAAAAAAAATAGGGGAAAAAAGGATTTTCTGATTAAAAAGAGATATAAAATAAAAATCATTTTGTTTAGAGGTTTATCAACTGATTTGTTGAAATTTTTACATATAACGTAAGAAATATATTATCTGGTATCTGAATTAAAAATTAAGCTGTGTTTTTATCCATTCTTGAAATTCCGGGGTTCGACTGATAAATAACACGAAATGTTCATCTTTTTTTTTACACACTGAGAAATATTAAAACAATTATAAAATATTTTTAAATGAATACATTACTCATTTTCTAGTTCAGGAACTGCAGAAAATATTTAAAAATTATTATACCGAATTTGAACAAAATATATGAATTATATTTTTAATTTATGAGGTTTTACGTAAGAAGTTCTATCAAAAGTTAGATTTTGAAAAAACAACATCTAAAGATGTAAAATATCCCTAATATGTATGTAAATCCAAATATAAAAATCAGTAATGTAGCTTCCCAAAAAATAAAAACATAATTCTAACGGTTTTTATAAAGAAATCTACCCAAATAAATAAGTAAACGAACAATGGATGTAGTTTTTTGATTAAGAGTGGCTTGAAATATCACAATTTATTTGAATCTCGATTTTGGATCTTGCAGCAGGAATAATTTTTCTGTATACTTCATATACAAGAAAATAAAACTGGTAATTAACCCTTAACTGAGGACGGGCGGTCTGTGAGACTGCTAGCGATGAATTTTCGGTCACCCCTATTCTATTTTTATCTCAATTGAATGGATTGACCCAGAGCTTCCTGTTTTGTAACCTTCAATACACATGCACTTTTTCAACCGATTTCAGCGGATGCTTTTAAAAATAATTCAGTTATTTCTTTGAGCGCGGTCTCTAAGACCGCATCTCCCTGTTAGTGTCCCAGTGATAAACAAGGCTTAGCAGATGGCGCTAAAACTTGGGCCCCGAAATATCATTCAATTTACTGATACTATTATGAAGTAGTCTCCAGACACTTTTAAATGAAGCAAAAAGTGATTTTAGTGATAAGGAAAATTGTACAGAAGAGTTTTTCGATGAAAGTTTGCATTCAACTGATTCTGTATTTTCAAACATAATTAATTTTTCTAATGATAATGTATTTTGAAAAATTTATAAAATATATTAATATATCAAGAGATATATATTCAAAATTTATAAGTTGATTTTTGTACTAGTTCTTAACCTGTATATTTAAAATGCCCTAGAAAACCGTGCAATGAAAATCACTCAAGCCGATAAAAAAAGAGCCAATTTTACCCATTGTGATTTTTTTTTCATATAATTGCTGAATTTTACATTATAATTGTCTTCTATGTACCTTCATATACTGTAAAAATAAATATGATTTAAAAAGTAAAAAGTAATATGCTTTTTCAAGAATATTATTTATTGTAACATGTGATTTAAGAAAATGTATGTTCCAATGCATTTTCTTTTTTCAATGATAATATATTTTGAAAAGTTTCTAAAACATATCTATATATCAAGAAAAATATCTGTAAAATATAGTGGCAGTTTTTCAAACTATTATATTCATTAGAAAATTTAATTTGAGTGTAAATGAAATACGGTCTCGTAGACCGCACTTCAACAGTTAAGTCCTAAAATTTCACCTCCGCAGTTAAGAGTTAAAATTGAATTAACCAATTATCGTTTTCTTCTTTGAAACTACAAATCGAATTTTGACATTAAAACACAATAACAAGAAAGTATTAAATAAATAAATAAGAACACTGTGAAATAATTAGAGTTAAAATATTTTTGTTTCCCCATCTTAGAAAATAACGATTCTCGTTTTTCATGAAATTAAATGAAAAATAGTTATACATTTTTTTATGATTTGAAAACTTTTTAAAACACAGATTTTAAATTATTGAAAAAGTAAGAAATAATTCTTTCATTTAGATTAAAAAGTAGTTTGGCATAAAAGTGACTTTGCATAAAAAAATTATAATTTTTTTTTCCTGAAATGCATTGAAAAATGAAACACCAGAATTTTCAGCTTCTCCTTTATCTTTATTGAAAAAATTATCTGAAATAGAAATTATCTCAAGAGCATCGAAACCAATTGTTTATAGCCATCCTAATGTCTTTATCATGTATGTAGTAATAGCTCTCCTTTCAATTTTTCTCCTCGTTACTTAAAAGAAACACAAAGTTTCCTTTAATAAATAAGAAACAGGGACTATCTTTCAAAGTACCCAAACTATTACTACTTTTTCAATTAAAGAACAAAGTATATAGAAATGCTAAGTGATAAACGATAATTAGCAAGTGAACTTAATTTGTGCATTTTCTAGCCCATAATGCATAAATAATAGAATCACTTAAAGCAAAAATCTTCCTATAATATGAGATGGCATTTGACTGTTTTAAAATTTTAAAATATTTTTTCTGATTTTTAAGATATTGCTTGGAAAAAATCTTCTTTTGGTGAGGTATCTTGTAGAATGTCTTGTTATGTTGGAAAATATGGAGAGGATGATTTTCTAAATTTCATATTCCGGGTGACGATTTCACACAAATTAATTACATGTTATTAGATGTTCAAAAATAACAAATTGAAAATAAAATGCTACAAATTAATGTTAAATGTTTCAAATTCAAAATTAATTGTTACAAATTAATGACAAGGTATTTCATGTTTCATTATTGACTCTTCTGTCAATAACGAAAATATACGTACCAACTATAATGCATCCCATTTGACACAGCGATCAAGGAGAAAGTAAAAAAGCCATAAAGCAAAGTTAAAAAAAAAATGTGATTACAATGTATTAACAAATTCCGATTATGAGAAATTAATCAAATAATCAAAATAATTATTTTTTGAAAAGGAAATTTTTCAATACACTGTTTGCACAAATATAGTTCTAATGATAATATAGTTGGATGAACCTTTATACTTGACCAAAGGAAGGAAGAAATTGACAATAAAATATTTATATTGTGCGATTAATACAATATCTTCATTTTCGTTATGGAGATATTTGAAGCCAGGAAAATCCTTTGAATACAAGATTCCATACCATTTCTGATATCCCTCAGTTCTTTCTCTGAAAAATAGGAGTGTATTAACCCTTAACTGGGGACCTGCGGTCTGTGAGACCGCTAGCGATGGATTTTCTGTCACCGCTGTTCTATTTTTAGCTCAATTGAATGGATTGACCCTGTAGCTTCCTGTTTTATGACCTTGAATACACGTGCACTTTTTCAGACGATTTCAGCAGAGGCTTTTTTAAATAATTCAGTTATTTCTTCAAGCGCGGTCTCTAAGACCGCATCTCCTTGTTAGTGTCCCAGTGATAAACAAGGCTTAGCAGATGGCGCTAAAACTTGGACCCCGAAATATCATCCAGTTTACTGATCCTATTATGAAGCAGTGCTCCAGACACTTTTGAATGAAGCATAGAGTGATTTTAGTGATAAGGATAATTGTACAGAAGAGTTTTTCGATAAAAGATCGCATTCAACTGATTTTGATATGTATGTTGAAACATGATTAATTTCTCTAGTGATAATGCATTTTGAAAAATTTATAAAATATATTAATATACCAAGATATATATATATATATATACAAGAATTTAAAGGTTGATTTTTATACTAGTTCTTAACCTTATGTTTAAAATGCCCTATAAAACCGTGCTATGAAAGTCACACAAGCCGATAAAAAAAGGGCCAATTTTACCCATTGTCATTTTTTTTAAATTTTTCATATAATTGTTGAGTTTTACATTATATTGTCTTCTCTATACCTTCATATACTGTAAAAATAAATATGATTTAAAAAGTAAAAAGTAATATGCTTTTTCAAGAATATTATTTATTATAAAATGTAATTTGAGAAGAAAATGTATGTTTTAAAGCATTTACTTTTTTTCAATAATAATATATTTTGAAAAATTTCTAAAACATATCTATATATCAAGAAAAATATCTGCAAAATATATTGGCTGTTTTTCATACTAATACATTAATTAGAAAAATTAATCTGAGTGTAAATGAAATGCGGTCTCGTAGACCGCACCTCCCCAGTTAAGTCCCAAAATTTCACCTCCCCAGTTAAGGACTAAGAATAAAAATGAATGATTGAAAGATATTCAATACAAAAAGTATAAGATATCAACATATAAAATTGAACGTTTCTGAATGAAAGACCATATTAGATTTTCTGGGAATAAAAGATGCAGAAACCCGAGCGAAAATTGTTGCAAAAAGGGATTTCATTGAGAACAATTTTAATAAATCCTACATTCAAAGTTAAAAATAAAGGCAAAATGAAAAAAGATTAATTTGTGGAAAATAATTGGTGAAAATCTATAAAAAGTAGAATTGATGGAGAACTTCTTTAATAGTGTTACTGCCGAAAACATATAAAAAATTTTATATTTTAATTAAATACTTACTGGGCACGGTGTTTTTAAAGCTCCTTAGGTCGTTGTTTTAGTTGAAGACAATGCGATCTCTAATGGAAAAGCAGCAGGTCTACACATTCTCCCAAAGTCAATCGGCCACGTGGCCTTCTACCTGAATTGGAGTGAAACTGAAAACCTTACCGAAGTTCCAAACCGTCAGGAATGCAAGGGAATTATTATCCTGGCAGTTGAGAAATTTGTAACTAAACAAATAAAAAACGAGTAGTCAAAAATAAGTTTGAATATTCTTGTTTTCCTCATGTATTTCACTATTTTGTCTTTTCACTTTCAATATTTAAGCATCGTTTTCCCTTATTTCCTATTTTGAATAGCTGTTACTTTATTTTATTAGCTGCCATTCTAAACGACCTACTAGTCTTCAGTTTTAACTTTTGTAGCCTGGTATTTAATCAGTATTTTTTACTGGATATAATCGCATTGGCCCATCCTTCCGGTTTGGCTACCATAAGGGCGGGATTTATATTTTGAATATTCCCGTTAACGAGTCCATCCAAATCAAGTTGCTTTTTCTTAAATTTTAGAGTAAGTACATATTTCTAATTTTTTTTTTCATTTTTGTGTTGCATTAATTATGTTAATATTAATAATAAAATGCATGATACAGAAATTTATTTCTTTTGAAATGACAAGTCTTATGTTCTGGTAATGATCAAATGGCTAGTTGACTAATGAATCGAGTTGATTTTTTCTTGCGGTTACAATATTCTGCCATGTGTATTTCGATTATAAGAAAGAAATAAAGATTAAAAATTGATAACAGTTATTCCCCTTATGAATTAAAAAAATATATATAGGAGCTTTCTGATTCATCAAAAATCCATATATCTTTCCGAAATCAAGTTACAGTACAATTTCTTCTAATATTTCATTTTCAGAAATATACCAAAAATGAATTAAAAATTACCGAAACAAATCTCCCTTAGAATAAAAAGATATTAATTTGCCACTTTCAGAATTGAATCGTTTTGTTTCCTTCTAAGAAATAAGTACAGAGCATCAAAAAACCTTTTTTGAATTCATTCTTTTATATGAAGAAAGATGACAAACCTCACAGCTTAATCTAAACATACATTTTATCTTTAACTTACCTAACGTTTAACCTAATTCGAATCCATCATAAATTATGGTTTATCGATAACTCGTATCCTGCTCAAACTATTCATTCTAGAGCGTAAATATTCTGCATTCGCTTTTTTGCTGCTTTCCTAATAAAACACAAGAATTTTTTCATTAAATGAAAAGAACTGCAAATATCGTACGAGAAGCAAAAGCATTATTACTTTTTTAATTAAAGAACAGAATATATGGGAAGATAAAGTTATGAAAGATAGTTTGCCGTCGGTTCTGGCTTGGCAGTTCTTCAACTATGATTAAATACTTAACAAGATATACATTGGATTCCTTTTGGAACTTTTTATTTATTCTTTCTTCCTTTACCTGGAATATGCATCGTCTACAAAATGCTATGTTGCCATCAACTAATTTAAATTCTTTGAAGAACATTCAGGACTTTTATGAACGTTTTACATATGCTCCAATAATTAAACGCAAGCTTTTCTAAACGTAGCGCGTTAAATTAAAAACTAAATTATTGAAGCAAGAAATGACAATATGCCACAATAGCGCTGTGGTAGAATTTTATTAAATAATTTTTTCTAATAAAAGTAAGTTAATACAATTCATTTTAAAAGCTTCATTAATTAATTTACCGCATAAGAAAAATGAAAATAGCTTTGCTATTGAAATTAAATTAAAATTCATGCAACTGCATTCTAATAGTATTTCGCCCTATTTGAACAAGCCTGTAATTAATAGAAACTTCAATTACTTAAATAGGTATATTTTGCAAACTCTTAGTTGAAATTCCGCAAAATAATTAGTTTAAAAGAACCTTACTTTCCTTTGTATGAATAGTTGATATTTTAAAGATAAAATTTCACATGCTGGTTGATTCATTTTACATTTGGCTTCTAAAATCAACATGTTTAAAAAACAGGCTTGCATCACAAACGAAAAGAATTTAAAGTACATTTTAAGAGCTATACTGAAACTCTAAAGGATTTATGGATATTTATTTTTCAGAGTCATTTGAGAATGAGGAAATTTTCGATCCATTTGAAACTATTTCCCGAAAATATTTTAAAATTTTAAAATTTTAATTCCATTCAAATGTTACGATTAAAGAATTAAATCAATAAGACTGAAAATAAAAGAAGATAATCTAATTTAATTCAGGGTAGTTTTTTCTACTTTAATGAATCTGCGTTTCTTAGCTTGTTTATATTTATGAGGATTTAAGATATTTTTATATTATGAGGATTCTCTCGGTTAAATTTTAAAATAAAAGTTTCGCTTATTAATTGTTAATAATTTTGAAATATATAGCGTAGCAAATATTTGTAGCAATTAAAAGTTAAGATTAAATATTCATCAAAAAATGAAATCATTTTTAATTAATAGAAGTGTCGCTAGCTTTTTAAGTTGAATGCACACTTTTAAAACATACGATTTTTAATAGAACCTAATTGATCTTGGGGGCCTTTTTAAAAATATCATATTTCAAAGTGAAAAATAATTTTTATTTTTTTTATTTTTAAATGGTATTTATATTAAACATTTTTAATTTTGTAAAAAGAATTTACAGCTAAGCCTTTTTTTTTCAATGTTTGAGAAAACGAATTCTTTTCAAGGATTAGATGTAACCAGTTTTTAGACACTTCAATCAAAAACAATGCTCAACGTTTTCGTAAATAAAATTATTTAACACTTAAAAGATAAACAAAACCTTTACCACTTGTTTCAATATGAATTTTAAAATGGAATCATAGATTTAATGGGGTTTAACATTCCTTTTTAGTTTTAAAGCCTTAAAATTTGCATAATGGCATTGTACAGATACTTTAGTTTTTAACCAAGCAATACTATAAATAAAACAAATATTCTGAATGGATTTCATTTAATTTTTATTTAGAGAAAATATATTCCGGAAAAAAAATTACAGTTTTGAAAGTTTTTCGGCTTTTGCTCTAAAATGAATTCATTCATTAAAAATTTTGAATTTTACGATTCAGGTAACAATAATAAAATATTTCTTCAATTAGTTAACTTAAAGATACCTGTGAGCTCACTAGGAGATACTTTAGAGGTCTATTGTATATATGCATGGAATATATGCACAATATAAAGAAGAGTTAAAAGAATCAATGAAAATTTTCTGAATTTTGCAAAATTACCATAATAAAAGTAAAGAGATGTTTCTGAGATGTAAATTTTAAATCATCATTTTTATCCACTTTTTAAAAATCAATTTACATGATGTTTGCAAAAATTGAAAATTGTAGTTGTAAGCATGATTTTTTGATCAGAAGGCAGATTCGAAGACGTAGAAGAGACATTTTGCATTTTAAAATGCGTTTTAATCCATCCCGGTAAGGCATAATATATTTACAAGAAGGTGCGCACAAAACACCTGTTGACCTTTGACAAGGGAAACAGAGGGATCCTTTTCAGTCGACCCGGGGAACTGGTGGTTTATTATTTTTACAAGGCTTCAGCATGGGATCAGCAAACAATAGAACAATTTAGAATGACTCCAATATGGGCCGAATTAGGACAAATTTTATTTACTTTCTTCTAAATATATATATATATATTTAGAAGAAAGTAAATAAAACTAAAAACATTTCTAATCTTTATTTCATTAAGTAATTCTTACAAAGAATGATTTTAATTAATTTCATTTTAAACTGTCTGTTCATCCTTTCTAATCACGCATGTTTTTCTAAAAATTACCAAAAATAAAAAAAAACAAATTGCAATGGAATTTTCCTATAATGATTGAAAATCCCTCAAACTTTGCTATTTTTCTCACATTAATATTTTAACCCTAAATTTGCATAAACTTTCATCTGATTTATCATTTTATTATTTTCAAGCATTGCTAAAAGTAATATAACCTTACATATTTCCATTAAGTTATGTTCCTTGGCATCCGCTTTCTGAGACGTAAAGATTGCCTACAAATTGATACATAATAAAATTATGAACTTTTATTTTATATCCATTATTTCTCTAAATAAGGATTATTTAGAGAATGTAAGGATTTATTTCATTAAATGAATCTGATTCAACATTACAATTTTATGAAAATAAAAATTGTTAATATTAAAGTTTGCCAATATGGAATATTCCAGAATTGTTTCTATTTGTTTATGCAAAGTACTGTACATATGAGAGTTTCTATTAAATAAAGTTACAAAAGTTTCATTAAAACACAGCGTTTCACCAATAACTAAGCCAATTCATTATTAAATAAAGGAATGCAAATTTATATCACTGTTTCTTTAAAATTGCAATCATTAATGCGGGAAATCGTAGAGTTTGATCTATGGCGCCAAATAATACAGAAAAAATGGGATAACTTCTTGCTTTATAGTCTGTATCAGCAAATAAAAATAAAAATATCTACATGAAATGAATAGTACTGTTAGAAGGAGTACATTTTAAGTACTGTGTTAAATGAAATGGTGAAAGGATGGGCCCATGGCAACAATAAAAGTTTTGTTTTCCTGAAAGAAAATTTTAATTCTCTCTTCCTTATTAAATTCTTCATCTTATCTCTGCTTACAAGTTAACAACATATATTTGTATTCAATCAGCAGTTTTAAATTGCCATGCATGTAATGTTTAAATGAAATTATTTATTGTTGTTTAATAATACTATATATAAAATCCTTTATAAGGCATTTCTAAAAATTTACAAAATTTTTGGTCAGCATATACGTCATTTAATTCACCTTTGTAAAGGCTGATGTTTCTCATCAAATTTCATAGACCAGAACAAACAAAAATAATCCTGTAATTGTTGAAAAACCGCTTCATTTTTCTTCGGCAGATATCGCAAATTTTTTTTCATAGATCAACAATTCTGGCTTTAAAAGAATATTAATCCATCTATTGCTTCTCAATTTTTGTATGTTCAAGTGAAGAAACAACAAAAGACAGATATAATGAATGAAGTAAAATGAAATCAATCATAAATGAAATATATTTAAATGTTTAAAATGATTTTGAAGAGCCTTGAATGCTTGAAAAGTGAACATTGATGAAAATCGCCTTTCCAAATTTTTAAAGCTATGAATTTTTGCTCTATATAAAAACTATTTGCTTGGAAATAAGCTTAAAATAGCAGGAACAAATATATTCTTGAAATTAGAACGCATTAGCAAATTTATCAAAAAAAGATATAAAATATTTTTATACACTCTTATTTATTAAAGAATCAATAATCAAAAATGATTGAGTACAATAGAAATAAATTATTCGTATAAATTAAAAACAATCAATTAATATATAATATCAATCAATATCAATATATATATAATATCTTTAAAATATCAATTTATTGTCCAGAAAAAAAACGATAGCATTGCCACACTACCAATTATTATTATTTTTTCATTTTTCTAAAATCATATTTTTAACAATTTCTTATTCATTATTATAATGCAGAAAAACAATTAAAAAAATTGAACCTGCAATAAATTAGGATTTATAACTATCAATGCAATTGCATCCTGAATAAAATACTAGTTCTAGAACATAGTTATTTTCTTCCCAATAAAACTCAAGAATTTTTTCATTACATGAAAAGAACTTCAGATCTCTTGTGAGCACCAAAAACATTATTGCTTTTTTAATTAAAGGGCTGAGAGCAAGAAATATAAATTTATGAAAGATATTTTACCGTTGAATGCGGGTTGCGTGGCTCTTGAACTTTTATTAAATAGTTAACAAGAGTTAGGACGAATTTATCTTCTTTGTTACTCTATTCGGAATGAGAATCTTTTAAAATACGAAAGGTTACAATCAATTAATTTGAATTCTTAAAGGATTTCTTTGAGGATCGTTCATGTCTTTTATTAACATTTTGCATTTGCTGAAACCCCTATAAGTCGAACTTTTTAAAATGAGTTACTTTAGATTAAAAAAAAATAACTTACTGGAGAAATGAATATAATTTGTGTAATGCACTTATAATTAACAATCTAATTAAATGCAGTTTTTGAATTAAAAATAACTTAATGGAACACACTGAAAAAGAATCCTTCATTAATCAGCTGCGATACCAATGATAGCTAATTGAATTTCTTGTTCAATGAAATTAATGGCGATATGTGTATTTTTATTCCGATTGCGAAATGTGAGTTAGAATCGACCAGCAATTAGTAGAAGCTTTAATTTCTTAACTCTTAAATACCTAGATTAATTATACAGAGTCTCAAATGCATTTGGACGAGTAATTATTTACAGTGCGAAATAAGATTCCACTTCCTTTCATTTAGTTGTATCATTTAAAAAGATTTATTCAATTACAGTTCAAGTTAATAGCAAATTCCCACTAATCGGTCTATGTTTTTCAGTTAATGTTTCTGAAAGCAACTTCATCATAAATATTGACGTGTTTACTGTGTCACTAACATAAACTGGTGTAAAGTCTTCGAGGGCATCACAAAAATTTCATTTATTTATCCTTTTCTTATTATTTAAAAATATACAAAATGAATTAAACGATTAAACAAAGATTGCGAATTTTTAATTATAATTCCATTTGTAAACATGAAGTGAAACTTCAGACTAAAAAGGTAATGTTAGAATGAAATAAATTCTCTAAATCCTCTTTGATGAATTTCGTTTTTAAACAGCTTTTTGCATTTGCATTTAATCCATTCCATATTTAGTTTTGAAGCAGAGGATATTTGTTCATGAATTTTATTTCTGAAATGGAAATTTTTAAAAATCAAACAATTAATCATTATTTAGTGGTGACAGGGCTTAATTTTATTGCTCGTTTATTCTAAGAACAATTTCATTAAAATGCTCTTTCTCTGCGTCTTAAAATGACTCTCTGTTGTAAGGTACGTAGTCTGGTAAAGTGAGATTATAACACTTGGGATCAATTATTTGTTTGTTTAAAATCGTTTTCGTTTGTCTAAATTGTAATCAAAGAACAAGTCTCCGCATCTATCATGGGAAAACTTACAAATGACAAGTTAGTCATTTTCACTCCTGCTTTATATATTATTTTATTAAGATATAATAAATTTTAAAAAAATAAAGTTCCATTCAGTTTTTATAATTTATCAATTCATTTTAGGTACAGCGAAATTTTTATATTTATAAAAAAGAAGTTACGAAATGTTTTAGATATTGTTGGTAATGGTAATGTAATTGGTAATACTTGACACTTGTCGAATGTTAACTCCTATTTATGTACGGCACGCGTTTGTTAATTAAAACCATTTTCTGACCGTAATTAACTATCAGCCCTTATTTTTTAGAATTTCATATCTATATGTTTATATATGTGCTTGCTGTGCACATCATGTTGGAGCATTTAATTGGTTTCATTGTTACAGAATTTCTTTATGGTTTTGATAGGGTTAAATTTAAATTGCATAAAGAAAAAAAATATAGGTCACAAAAATTCACAATAAGAATTCATTATTGCGAAAACTCCCTCTGAAAAAAATTTTTGGAAATCGAAACTCGTTTATTTAAGTGTAATAAATTAAATAATAGTTGTAAACATTTTGATAAAAAGCATAGAATTTTTTCATTTGAATATATGTCTATAAAAAATCTGAAAAAGCTGGAATTGTAATAGAAGCCGTGCTCTGAAAATCAGCAAAATCTTGAAAAGTTTTCTCAAAAAATGAAGAAACGTTTTAATATCCTGTTTTCACTTTTTCTATGAAACATAAAAAAAGAAATTCGGCCTTAAAAAATTCTTGGGAATAGAAAAACTTTCAGATCTGAAGCTCGGAGCATGATCAGTTCTGTACAGTGCATTAAAAAAAAAAAAAAAAAAAAAAAAAAAAAAAGCTAAAAACTCCCGAAATTTGGAGCGGAAAATCTATGCATAGATGTGAATATGTGCGTTCTGAAGACTCCTTGAATATTTTGAGGAGCTTTTGAGCTCCTTGAATTTATATTTTTCAATTCTGTATTTTAGACATTGCATTTTCCTATTCAATGAATCCAAGACATTTCTAAGATAAATGTTAGTCGAACTTGATGTGATTCCATATTCAAAAAATGTATTATTTAGAAAAATGCAAATAACGCGTATAATTTAAGAGCAAAAATATTTATGTTCATGAAATAATTTTATTATTCCGTTGTTTACTCTCTCGTATGCGAAGTAATATAAAAATAAAGTATTTTAACCGTCTTATAATTGTAATTCAAGACTCTGAAGAACTTTCACTGTTCAAGCCTCTACCCCCCTAACTCTTCCCCAAAAAACAACAAACACTTTTGAAATTTTTTCTGTCAGTCCATCTGTCTATTTATCGATATGTGTTCACAATAAATGAAATGTATTTTGAATTGCACAGATGTAATTTGCCATGTGTTCTTTATACAAGAAATTTGCAATTTCTGTCAAATTTTAAACATAATTCATTTAGAATTATGTCTGTCTGACTGTCCAATTATAAGTGAAGAAGAATTCTATAAAATAAGAATAGATAGATAAATGAAATTTGGTACACATGTTTAGCATCTGAATTTCTAATTCATACCGAATTTCGATTCAAATCTGTCAAGGATGTAATCATCTATCTGTTCTTTCCCATGCATGTAAATACAAGGATTCAAACGCAATTTCAAATACATTAAATTTACTATGTGATTTTGAGACTCAATTGCAGTTCTATTTCAGATTTTGGTTTCAATCAGACCGTAAAGTGCCTCCAAAATAAACAGAGTGAAATGATTTATATATAAAATAATATAAAGGTCATATCAGCGTCAAAAATATTAAGTAGTTAAGTGTGTTTCGGGGCTGATAATAGAATCCATTTCTGGCGCTTCTATGCTACAACGCATAAAACATAAAGCCATCTTCAGATCATTGGATTGCCAACAACGATTTCGAAGTATCCACATTATATAACTCCGCGATACTCCATTTGTGACGTTCCAGCCTTTTCTAGTGGCATTCTCCTGCAATAGATCCGACTCTTCGGCCTCTGAATTATTGGAGGAGGAGGGTGACGGAATGTTGGGGCCGGCGGTCGTTTAAGAGCAGTGAAGATACTTTGGAGAGCAAACGACCCATCCGAACTGAAGGATTGTTGGCGAAGAAGAGCAGGAGAGGAAACCGCGTTCACTTTATTCTTGGTTAATTAGAAAGACGAATGTAAATTTTGCTCGACCCTTGAGAGAAAAATGGTAGTGGCATAATTTAGAATATTGTAGCTCTCTTTTCGGGAATATTTGTAGCAGTTGAATGATAAAAAAACAACATTTAGATATTGGATGTGATACCCACTGTTAAAAAAAAAGAAAGAAGGAAGGAATGGGATGATTTCATCTTTTTAATTAGCTTCCAGGGAAATGAATTTTAATAAACTACGGTTATCTGAAAAGTGAGAAATTCTGTTTACATATAGTCAACGATTTATGAAACAAAACAAAATAAAAGATGAAAATGAGTAAAAATTGCCAAAAAAAATCAGAAAAATTATATAAAATATTGGAAAGCATCTTTTTAATTAACAGCCATTTTTCGCAAGTGAAGAAAAAATAAATAAATAGACTGTATATAATACTTATCTGCTATTTAAATTCTTTCTGCCAAATCAAATTGCTTCCTGAAAAGTCCTAGTATTCATTAAAATAGAATATAACGGACATTTTTGAATCAGCGGAAAAAAATATTCTTAACAACCACAATTTATATATAATACAATAGAGCTATTATTATTGATGCATTTTCAATCCTTTACTAAATTGTTGAAAAAATCATTCATAATTATTTGATTAAATTTTATATAAGAGAAAGTATCTGAATATTGTTTTCAAATATATATTCAAAAAAATTCAAATAATTAGCTTAGAGTTAAATATCCTTATTCTCAGGAATGAATGTCTGCGTGATTTCATGACATTCATTTATTATTTCCATAAAATTAAAATTCATAAGATATCAGTTTAGGTTCAGTTCATCTTCCATTCTAATCGCTGAGTCTTTTGCCATGATAGGAGTGAAAAGGTCGAGAAATATTTTAAAAAAATGACATCGAAGATCCAGTCTCTCTACTTTCTCCTAAAGACAGAAAAAAATTATCTCTAAAATGTTTCAAATGTTCTGAAAACAGAAATATTTAAAATGTTTGAATTGAAATTGTGAATAAAATGGCATCTGCGCAATTGGACGAGCGGAAAATCGTAAACCAATCATACAATAGTTCGACAAATTTTCCCACCAGTATCCATATTACAAAGACAAATGCCTTTGCAACCATAAATTAGGAGTCTTTTTCTTAATAAAAAATCAAATTCGTCACGAATCTGCTTTTCCAACATATCGAAAAACTATTTTATTTTAAACTATTTGTAATATAATCGGTGAAATGAAAAATAATATGAATTCAAATTCTGCTTTTTCTTAAGATTTGATCGATAAATGTAGATCTAAACATTGATAACATTGTAAAAACAGTACTACACCAATATACGATACTACACCAGTCACTTTTTTAAAAATTTGGAATGAATAAAAGTAAGCATTACTTTTCTAAATTTAAAGCTATAACCTCAAAATGAGAATTTCTGATTATTGCAGTTCTTCTCCCTGATTCAATTATTTATCAACTCTTCTTTTTAATTATTAAATACTGAGTGCTTCTGTATTGTTGTTGTATAATTTAATATCTATTTTATGAGTAAATGAATAAAAATAAACGAGAATTTTTAAAATATTCTATTTTAACACTAAATTGGTGAAGTCCCAGATACATGGAAAAATGTAGACAAGTTGCGAACGTTAATTAGAAAGGAATTATATTGTTTACATGAAAATCTATTCACTAGGAAATGGAAAATACCATTTAAAATTTGGAGAAATTTAAAATCTTTTTCATTTTCAAAACAGTTGAAATCAAAGATATTATTAAAAATAAGAGAAACTAATTCCACAAAAAATCTTTAATGACATTGAAGTAAACATGTTTATGTTTACGAAGAAGAAGTTTATGTTTACGAAGAAGAAGTTTATGTTTACGAATTTTTGAAATTGAAGACTAAAAATACCGACTGTTTTCAAGAAATTTATGTTTTAAAGGAATAGATATTTGAGAATAATATGTCACAGAAATGGATTCACTCCCTAAAGTTAATTTGTTAAGGAAACCTTAAGATGTCTTCTGTATTATCTTTTCCAAATTTCAAGATTAACTGCAATGATTTTAAACAAAAAATTTATCCTACGTTATTTTTTTTTAATTGTGATGAAACAGAATGTCAATGCTAAGCTTAATTCTTAAAATAAGGCATTTTTTAGCTGTTTTTTCTTTTATTTATTTACTTGGAAATTCATACAATCCTTATGATTTAAACGTTTTTAACATATTTCAATTCCTTACATAAATCATTGAAAATAGCTTCGGTCATTTAACAATCATTATATGATATAAAATTAAACAACCACATTTGTTAAACTTTGTTTGAATGGAAATAAATTGCAGAAAGTATAAATGAAATGCTGGTGAATATCATTTATTAATCTTAACATCTGTATTTTCTAAAACAAAAATAAATATTGAAATTCATTGCAAATATTTCATTATTGAGTCTTCTTTTTAAAGAGGCTAATGAATTCTTTTGGGAAATAAAATTAATTTTAAATGCATTTGTATTCCCCAACGAAATTATTAAGTTACACTAAACAAAGGATATCGATTTTCTTGTTTTCCAAAATAATTTTATGCCTTTTTAATAAATCTGAATAAAGAATTTGAATTTCTGAATATTTTTATTGATTCTGTTTAATCTTAGTAGGCAAAATGTTACATTCATTTTTCGCATACTGAATTTTATCATGACTTTTTTCAAAAAAAAAAATAGTAGCAATATCAGAAAATAATATTGCAATAAATTAACTACATGCAGAATATTCGAATTTATAATACACAAGAATCATAATTTTTCTTATTACATTTTCCTAAACTGTTACCTCAAAAAAAATCATTAGAAAGCAGCAGATATAAGTCGTAGATAGAGAGGTTAATATTATTGTACCTTCAAGCACTTTATTATTATTGAAATAAGAAATGTTTCGTTGCACCATATATAAACGCATACGATTTAAGTTCTAACCTTATTTTGAAGTAATCTATAATGTCTAGGAAACATCTTTTAAAGAGTTTAAATCGGAAGCATTTCTTAGGAAACATATGTTCGGATACTCTACAATGTTTCAGAATAATATGGTGGAATTTTAGTTATTTCTCAAGTTCAACGACGATATTACTCTATCTCTGTCATATTCCAACAAGATCAAATGCCTCGCATGTTCCTAGCTTGTTCAAAGTTGCTGTGACAGAGTTTTGCCGAAAATAGAATAAAGTGTTTTGCATTCTCGTATTTATAAGCAGCTCATTCATTAAGCGCGCACCCAATGACTTTGAGTAAGGATTGCATGAACAGCCTGCTTCACCAAGAAGATATTTGGAACTTAGAATACTTGAAGATTAAAGTCTTCTTATTTTTGTGCATCTTCGCAATATATTAATAATAATGAGAAATTGTTTAAAATGTTGAGTGAAGACACCAGCTGCTGATGTACGACAAACACGTTGAGAACTTGTATGAATGAAGTTTGGAAGTTTTTTCCCTATTATAATCCATGATTATAATGTTTATATCATAAACGTATTCTTATATCATAAACAACAATGTTCAATATATATGAATTCTGAATCAGTTTCGTTGGATTGTAATTAACTAGGGTTTGTTAGAAGCTAGATATTTTCCTCTGTACTGCAAGTATCCATTTGGCAGTATTATAAACGCTTGAAGTGTTTTTTAGGAATTTGACAACAAGTACATTAAGTTTAGCTACTTATCGTTTAAAAAAAAAACTGAAAAATATTCATTTTTTTTCATTACGAGCAGTACATTATGCACTGGAATGGCAGAAACGTTATTCCTGATAAAACATTTTGTTGTAGTATCTATTATACATGTGAATGACTGGATTAAGTCGAGAAAGAGAAAATAGAAATTTTCAACAGAAATAAGAAGAGGAAATTGAACTTCTTAAGCCCGAGATTAATTATAAACTATGATTAATTCGCAACATTATTCCGAAAGAAATATTTTATGCAGAATAAATATTCAGATTTCCGATACTTAATTTTCTTTCAATTTGAATTTAAATATTTATTTTACCAAATTTATCAGTTGTTCACATTATTTGGGTGATATTAATGCAACTGCCAGCCTATTCTGATATTAATCACTTTGATGATATTTATAGAAATATTAATAGCAATGGTTGATTGTTTGGGTTCTTTCTTTTCTGCCTTTAGTTCCTTTCTCTATTGAAACACAATAAGAGTACTTAAGTACTTATTTCTGAAATACTTTCCTCTTGGATTACATTTGTGTTAGTATATTGCAAATTTGAGCAGATATAATCATTTACTTAAAAAATTTTGAAAATATTCAACGCAACTTTAGAAAAAACACGTTTTAAGTATCATCAGTATCAAAAACACGTTTTAAAGTATCATCAGTATAAAAATGTTCACCTTCGCATTTTGTATTTTGTCGGACATTAAATGCCTTCCGTTGATATCAAATTAGTAAAATCATGTTAAAATGTATTTTGTTGGTAATTATTTCAAAATGTTATGCAGTATTTATTTCTGAGGAGGCACTTTACAGGATAATTAAATAAACGAACTTTAAAAAAATAGAAAAAATTGCGACATATATTCGAAACCAATTGCTACTGGTTTTGAGAAACATTAAAGCAGCACAGGGAAGCACACATTCAAAAGCTGAAAGAAAGGTTTTAACAGCTATTGTAAGCTCACTTTGTATTTAAGTACATTTTTATTTTAAGAATTTTATATTTGCAAGTAGAAATTCTTTTGAAGTTTTATTCAAGTGTTTTAATTGCCAATGGAAATTATTAGTATTTTTTTCGTTATTTTTTTTTCAAAAATAAATCAAACACGTTTACAAATTATTTATTTTTTGATGAATTGTTTTTTCTTCAATTTTTCAAATAAAAGTATCTGAAGACACAATGTCAGTTATAATCACAGTTTTATGATTCTAGAATTTTTATCCGTGATTTCGATATCAAATATTTAATATGTTTCTGCTGCATAATTTTGCAAGAATATATCTTTAACAGCCTTACAAAATAACAGGTGACATATTTCAGATGTTATTAATTGCAGAAAGCTTTAAAATTCTATTTTATTTTTGGAATCGATAAAATTTCTGGAATAATTTAAGATTTTACTTTCCACTTGTGATACTGAAAAAAAAACTGTCCCGGAGGAAAAAAATTTAACCTATAGATTTGAATGAATATCAACTTTTTAGTTTCAGAAATAGATTTTTTTTAAATATGCTAATATGTGGGTATCCACATTTTGGCGTCTACAATAACTTGAAACGGGTAAAACCAGAGTTCCACTGACAATGAAAAAAATTGGAATTTATCAAAACTAATATGCAGTACATAATTATACGATATCTTCTTGTTTTAAATTTTTAATCATATCTTGCTCCATCGACAATCTTTCTGAAAACAAAGATTTCAAATATCTACAGACGATTCTTTTTATACCGAAACGTCATCTGCATAACATGAAAATTTAATCAGTTAGGACTGTCATTTATGAAGGGCGTACTTACATCAACCACCCCGGCTTTATTTTGTATTATCTCACTTGTTCAATTTCTTTATTTTTCCTCTTTGTATTTATCTATATGCCACTTTAAAAATATTATTTTTCATTTTAATTCATTGTATGTTGCAATTCAATAATTAAAACTATTGATTAATAGAATACAGACAGCTGATAAAGAATATCTTCAAATTCTGAAAAGGATAAGATATTTGAAAAGATAAAAGTCACAATTTATTGTCGTTTCCTGATACGAAATGAAATGAAATTTTCAAGTAGTGGATGAATGAATATAGGAAATTCTCCCCAAATGATTTCATGGCCTTTCAGGGTATATTTTGAACTCATTTAACAGATCAACATAAGAAATCCCTTTCTTTAAGTTCGTGGGATCAAAAAAATGTGCTTTCACATAAATTAATACAGTTACTCACAACTCTATATTTAAAAATCCATCGCTGCACCATCATATATTTATTGTGATATTCAGACCATACCTCATTAGCTAAGCAACTAAAAGCTAAACTTTTTTTAATTCTCCCATGATGCATGCCAAATGTCCCATTCTAGTTTTATCATTGTTAGTATTTTATTTGAGGTTTAGTTTACCAGTTTTATCAAGAATTCTGCAGTGACTTCCAATACTATTATGCCTTAGCTTTGCTTCAGGGAGCATGCAGGTATGTTTGATATTAACAATAAGACGTTTTATAAGAATTTATGCTGTAGTTAGGCATTTACAAAAGGTGTGTCTGCATAAAGTCCACTTGGAAGACGGAGTCGAAAATACTGTTCACAAATTATATTTACAAACCGCCTTTATTACTAATGCATTTCGCGATTAGATTTTTGTCTTATTTAGACCCTAAATGTATCAGCCCATGTATATAAATATTGGAATTAGTGGCAGAAATGACTGATATTTACAATATGCCTACGTTAATTTTCTTAACATAGGTTAGGCTACAGTCAGATTACAGTTGTTTTCTTCAATTCCAGTAAACTCAATGTATTATATGGTATTCCTATTATGATGTTTAATATTCGGAATGCCAGGCAATATCATTGGACTACCGTGACAGTGTTGTGGCGATTTCGCATTCAGTGCTCATATGGGCAACACATACGTTTTGTTGAATTTAAAAACATTTCTTGAAGATCTCGTTATAGAATACAGCAAAGAATTTTCTAAATTCTTATTCTCAAGAGTAAGTTATTAGTGCATTATGTTTGTATACACTAGTTCCCACAACACGTGATTTAAAATGATTGGACATCTTTATATTTCTGTGAGTGCTATTCTTTTATCATCCACCCATCACGAATTTAAAATATCATATTTGCACTTTATATTTGTTTCGTATTTTTCTACATAGTTAAATACCTATAAAAAAAACTTCAAATTCATACTTTTCCTTAATATCACGTGTTTTTTAATTTGTCGTCGTTTATTTTCCTTAAACAATAATAAATGAAAGTCACAACACGGCCAGCTCTTTATCTCGATACAAATCACATTAAGTGAATTTAATAACAGCATTTTCAGCGCTGGGCGTGGCCTGCCTATCAGATCTCTCGCAGAATTAATGATTTTCCCTTTCGCCAAAAATGAGGTATTAATAAGAGCCTTTTCCCGTGTTTAACTAGACACGATTATTAAAAGTATGGCTTCCGAAAGTCTTCTAAAAGCTATTACAAAACGCTAATTACTGGGGTGCAGCAGAACTCATTAGAAGACAATTCTTGCCTCGAGGACTCTTTTTCCAACGAAAAAGAATACTTTTCTCTGTCCAATCGCATCTTAGAAACCCCCTCCCCTCCTCCTTCCGACAAAAGCAAAGTCGTTCCAACAATTCGAAGAGTGTATTCCAAAAGGCACGAGTTTGACAATCGCTGAGGATTCTCAGCGTGGAACCTTTGGAAGGTGTTCAGCGGGTTTTGCAACGGAAAATATTCCGCGTCTGCTGTCAGCACCATCTGGTGGTGATATTTTGAAAGATGCGAGATCTTTTAGATGTTTTGGGAGAACCTGTGGGGGGTGTTTTGAAGCACAATGGGGGTGTTCTTTTTGTTGGAAAGAATAGCAATGGCGTGCTCCAGACGTATAAGATGGAAATCATTCTTATTGAAGGGGAAGAATAGGATTGTTATGTGGATACATAAGAGAAGGAAAATACTATTCAGAGTTTCGATTTGTTTTGTCTCAGGTTATTCCGTATGAGAGAAAATTATTGCTTAAGAAATTACCGTTTGGAGCCTTGACCTTTAAAATAAAAGTACCTTTTAATAAAATGAAAGGAGTTAGTGCTTCTAAACATCTGTACATATCACAGATTTTTTTTTTTATTTCTGTACAGCAGTCTTCATTGTTTAACCAAACAGATCTCGACTTTCTATAGCAGCTTTAATTGATGCAATCCAGAAGGCTTTGATTTATTTAACAAATAATATCAAGTTACATTAATATTTATTAGATAGATGTTCGCTCACTTAGTTATTGATTGGTTGATTTGAAACTATTCAAGGACTACAGAGCTACGATTAGATGAGAAGTGATATGTTAATCCAAGCCCAAATTACCGTTCCACACCGATTGGAGAATTTTAGAGTTTCGAAGAATGAAGTGTGTTCAAAATTAATATTAAAGACACATCTTCAGAAGAGTTTCCCTCCGAAGTGCTACGCCACGGTATTTAAACAAACAATTTTAATATTATAAATTAAACTTCTTTCTTTCAATTTCCTTTTCTCTTCAATAGCTGGAACATTCCACACTTGAACCAACCTGAAGTGAGGGAAATATAAATCTAGTCATGACTCTTTCAGTCGTCTTTCAAAATCCAAAGCAAAAGAGGATCAAAATGCTCACAAAATGTAGATAAAATGTTTTTTTGAAAAATTTATGAAAACTAATTAACTGGAATAAGTTGAATGGATTAGAAAAAAAATATAATTTGATAAAATCGGACATATGTTTTGTTCGATAAAATCGGGCATATTTAAATATTGAACAACTACACTTACAAAGCATTGCACGCGCGCTCGTGTGTGTGACATATGTTTGTAGATATCAGGGCAACTAGAAAAAAAATTTGGAATTAACTTCAATTTATTTTTCCACAGGAGGAAATATTGAAATAATCGGTGACGTGCGTCTGTTATTACAGGAACACAGGAGAGAAGTGTGAGAAGTTTTTCCCTCAGCGCTTTTTACTGAACGATTCTTTAAATGACTTCTTTAGCACGCGTTAATTCAGGAAAGGGAATGTTACATATAGATAGGAAGATTGCCACGTTCGTTAGGAATTTACATCCCTGTTCTTGCCACGTGTTAGAAATAATTACAGACAAAAAGTAAAAAAAAAAAAAAAAATTATCAGGCAATAAAAAAAATGTTAATGTAGCAAATTTTTAATAAAAAAGAAATTGAAGAAATTAATATATATAATATCAAAATTTTTGAACAAAAGGTACCAGTCGATACATTTCCGATGATAGTAATGAGGCCCCTTTAACAACCTAACGAGTGAAAGTTTGTAACAAAATGGATATTACTGTCAACAAAAATGCTCGAATATGCTCCATTTCTGAAACAAGTGTAAACTTATATAATTGAAAGATATTATGACAGATATGATGTTGCGGATCAACCAGTAATATCTATGCTTGTCATTACGTTATGATTTCAGATGCAAAAAAGGCTGATGAGAATTTTTAATCATTGCTAATGACGGAAAGAAATAAAATTTCGAAAAAAAAAGGGTTGTAAAATACAGAATAACTGTTCTTTGAAGAAGTTGTCAATTTCTATCTTGGTTAAAAATGATGATGTTGACTTTTATTGTATATGCCCCTCTTCAAGATTCTGTATCACAATAATGAAAAATCGTTTATTCCCAACTGCTTTAATGAAATCAGGTCCGAATACTCAACAGTTCTTCAAAGGAATAGTGTTGTGATTTCCCCAATACCACTTCTATCTTGTTAACTAGTACCTGTATGTTTGCTACAATATGTAATTTATTCATCCATTTGAATTATTGGTCCATCACAATCCCATTCAAATGCAAAGGAAAGGTGAGTTATTTTGTATGGGAAAATGGTTGTTGCATCATTGTAACAGAAATGAGAACATGGATTATATGAAATAAAACAATGGGCGTCTTAATAGTCTGTTCCAAATTGAAGAATACCGACAATAAAATCTCTTTCATTAAGGAAGAAACGGCATACATATTATGCAATATTTGGCTCATTTCTTGTATCATTTGTTTTCATTTGCTAATATTGTTACTGTGTTCGCAATTTTTACAGTTTTTCTTTGATGTACTCATGAAAAACGTTTCTTTTTAGATTATATTCTTAGACTTTTTTTTTCTTATTTTTTCCATTATAAATCAACTACTGGGATAAAAATGAATAAGTGGAAGAAAAAATAGAATCTGAATTATTCTATTATTATTCAACTTTTACTCAGATCAATAAAAAGGAAATAAAGACTGAAATATTTAAAATTATGATTAAAAATGAAACCTAGTCCAATTCGAATTGGAAATGGTGACTGAAAACGCTCACTGGATGAAGCAGAGAACCCTGTCCACAAGAGCTGCATTTGAATTTTAGCATTCGGCAGTTAAAATTTCGATTCCTTGGGAAGAAATGATTATCAAATACGTGAGAGTGTGTTTCGTGCACAGAGTGGTTGACTGTATCATGAGAATCTCCTTAGCTGATTTTAGCTAAAATGATTGTGATTATGCTGAGATGATTTTAGTTTTAGTTTTAGTTATATTAACGTCTGCTTTAAAGTAACACTAGGGCTATTTTGCGACTGACCTTGTAATTTTGAGCAGCGATTAAGTGACGAGGGAGCCACTCTCCTTCTCCAAACTTCCACACCACACTAGTGGGATGACATTTGGTCCCGACAGATTTAGCGAGCTCCTGCCGCGCTTACCCGAAGGTTCTTCAGTGGAATCGGGTTTCGAGCCTGAAAGCCTCCTCCTCCGAAGCCGGGGCCTTATCACCAGACCACCGTGACCCCCATGCTGAGATGGAGAAAATGACATTTTAACCCTGGCATTCTCCCTTAAAACATTCGCACCACACTTGGGAGAGGACATCTGACTATCAAATTATAATTTAGCATGTATCAATGTGACTTGCATTGAGGAAAATAAGTGAAATCAGATTTGGAATATCAACCGAGTTGATCGATAATCACTTCACCTTCAACGGCGGCTCTGAAGGCACCTATCTAGTGCCTCGAGATTCTGCTAAAACTGAAAGTCTAACCGATTTATAGGACTAAGCTTGCGACACTGTGTATGGAAAGAGCCTGCGATTCTTAGTGGCTCAATTTGCGCCACTAAGAACCTCAAGGTAATAATATGCCAATTGGCTTTATATTATTAAAATATGCTTATGTTCTCATCTGATGGGATTCCAAATCAACTTATCCATTATAAATATGTTCCATGCAAGCCCGATTTAGTACATGAAAGACACATAAAAGCAAAATGAAGGCAAATAGGACAAGTTGAAATATCTTGTCAGCAAGTGCAGTAAATCATTACCTGTACTCAATGTATCTACAAACATGTTCCGTATGTTAGTTATCTAATCGGTTTAGCATTCTTATCATTTTCCTCAAAGTTATGTTGAAAATGATTCCTCTAATGATGTAATCTAGTTTGCATATTGGTAAATTATTCCTCACATTGTCTACGATTCATTAATCTTTTAAAATAATGGTTCAGGAAGGAGTATGATATTAATGCGTCATTTTTATCTCATTTTATGCCCTAACCTTTTTATCTCGTATCAGAAAGATGACCCGCCGGCTCGCCTTACTCTCTTTTCTACCCCATCCACTTCACTTCACTTCATCAAACTTCCCGAAAGAAGAAATAAAAGAAAACATTATCATTCCGGAACGTCCACATCACAATAACCTTTACGATCCTTCCATTTCAATGAAATCTCCGAACAAACGACTCCCTAATTGCCGAAAGCCTCACACAAAGGAGCATCCTTGATGCCAGTTCACTGAAGATAAAAAAAATGGATAAAAATTGTTCTAACAAACAAGCTCCTTGCTTCTGCGAGTAATCCCTTCTCCTCTTTAGATGTCGTTAGCAAAACTGCAAACCGGCCTGTAATGAAGAGTTCTGAAGGTAATTAAAGCACATTCCACGGTCTCATCGTCCGATTCAATTACGGGACGATATTAAATGACCGAGTTTTAATGCTTCCTCGGTGGCAACACTGGGAAAAATAGTAGTCTGGGCATTTTTGTAACAGCGGCAATTAAAATATGAGAGCGGAAATTTTATGAATGGCTTTACTGGTTAAAGGGGGAAAAAAATGAAAAAAGCGGTCAGAGATTTTATGTGCATAGATTTAGTCTACGGGTAAGTGGATACAGAATTCATTGAAAATTTAATATTGGAATATGAAATTTAAAAAATAACAGTTAGTTTTTTTTAGAAATGGAGTACAGTTCTAGTAATGCAAAACTTTAATTCTCTGATTTTGCATCGGAATTTCTAATCAGATTCTAATTTTGAAAACAGTGAGTTTTAAAAAAAATTCGCAGTTAATGGAAACATATTTAAATTCCGAACGTTTTTCTATGTCCATACATTCTCTTTAGATGG
This sequence comes from Argiope bruennichi, assembly GCF_947563725.1. Lineage (NCBI taxonomy): Eukaryota > Metazoa > Arthropoda > Arachnida > Araneae > Araneidae > Argiope > Argiope bruennichi. The sequence continues at coordinate 101,579,150 of NC_079161.1, forward strand.
ATATTTGTAATATAAAGAAATAATTTAAAGTAATTTTAGTATGGAAATTAATTCTTACACTTTTAACTACTCAGAAAATGTACTGTAGAAATTTAATTAACATATTACAATATTTTTTTCAAGAGTTAATAAAAGCAAGAAAAAAGTATCGATGGCTAGACATCAGACTCCTTAAAAGTATTAAATTTGAATGTGCTTTTGCTCTAATATCTTGATTAGAGTGAGCAGTGTTAAGAAACCATAATGGGCATAATTCTCTCCTTTAACTTTTTCTAGAATAATGATAACGGTAATCTAGACTAATCTAATTATGCATATAGAATCTTCATTTATCGTTTTGCCTTACGTTTTAATTCAGTTATTGTTCATCATATACCATATTCTTTAAACATTGAAGAAAATGAAGAAAACCATTTTCGGAAAGAAATCTTCATTCATGAACCCTATAAATTTTTTAGATCTACCACTGATCGTTTCTGTGGAGATTAGGGGAACAGCACTTTTTGTTTTATCCAAATAACAGATAATATCGTATTTTTACAGCCAGATGAACTATAGGGAATACAGACAGGGATAAACTCCTTTTCAAGAAGAATACATATCATGTGATCAATCCATATGTTGTCAATAATCTGAGCTTAAATTGATACTTTCAATTAGCAAACTATAAAACAGTATACTGTGTGTTCCAAATGTGACTGATGTGTTTTGAAAATCAATTAAAAAAAGGGTGGAATGCGATAGAAAGACATTTGCATCCTTCTACTTGGGAAATCAGGACGGCAGGTAGTGATCCAAGCGACCCACAACAGTTATAGTTTGAGTGGATCTCTGGAAATTTTTGCCAAACAATTCTTGTAGCATTTTCCTATTATCTATTTTTTCCAATTCTGCAGTGTCACTTGTCTATTTTATTGTTAATTAAATGTGCAATTTAGTGGGATAAAATTCCCTGATTTCGCAAGTGTAAGACCACAAATGATATATTTCTAACGCATTCTGTCTCTATCTTCTATTGTTGTTTTTTTATCCATCAGTCATTTTTTTTTCTACACCCGGCAATTTAGTTCATAATAGTAGACACCATTTTGAGGATTGATTATAATTATTAACTGTTTATTAGTCAATTTTTTGAAACTGATTTGGGAATTTCGGTATACATTGCTGATGGCTGAAACATTACAATTATAATTTTAATTTTCTTCGGTATATGTTTAAGATAAGAGTAGAGTTTCATTCAATAGTGGTGTTATTAGAGTCGGCTGTCTATGGATAATCATCTTTGTTATTCCGATCATTGTTATAGAGACCAAACTTTTGTTCCCAAGCACATTTACCCTTAGGAATCATTTGATAAATAAGGAATGATGTCATCAATAATGGCATGTTTGTAAATATAACTTATATACGAAATTATTCAATTACAGCTGCGAAGTTTAGTTTAGTTACATTAACGTCCCGTTGTAAAGCAACACTAGAGCTATTTTGGGACGGACCTCGTAATTTTGAACCGCGGTCAAATGACGAGGACGACACCTGAGTTTGCACCCCCCATACCATACCAGCGGGAGGACATTTGGCATGACGGATTTAACGTGCCACAGATCCCCTTACACGACGGTTCTTCGGTGGAATCGGGTCTCGAACCTGAAACCCTGCTGCTCACAAGCCGAGACCTTATCACCAGGCCACCGCAGCCCGTACTACAGCTGAGAAGTAATCGTTGCTACTGATGTCCCAATTTCCATATTAATATTTGTATATATATATATATATATATATATATATATATATATATATATATATAATTCTTATATTGTTTTATGTGTGTCAAAATGAAATCCGAAGATGTATGATTTATGCTTATATAAAGGACTATGCTATTAAATAATTCTCTGAATTCTAGTAATGGAAGGGGGAGGGGCTTAGTTTTATTTCGTGACGATATTTTACCAATGATCGTATTTATGGAGCAATCCCGAACATTTCAAAAGTATTTCTAACCGACAATTTAGACAAGTAGGGATCAAAAAGCAGATAATCGTCGATGGTGTCGTTTCTTTTCGAAGCTCTGACGATATTGACTGTCTGTGATTGTAAGGATATTTTATAGAATTGAGCTATTGTCAATAACACTAGATATTATATCGTTAAGTAACTGTTTTATTTGTTCGTCTGATGATGATTCAGCAAATTATTTCTAAAATAGAGACAATGGATTATTTGAATTGAAGATATCCAATTTTTATTGTTAGAGAAGATTGCTTCTAAATATATGGTAGAATATCCTGGTGGAGAACTACTTGCTCATTATACAAATAATGCAAAGTATTATTGAGATCATTCTGGCTTAGCATATATAAATTGATTTTGCATACGCTTAAAATTTCATGATTTTGAACAGTTTTTATTATTTTTTAATTCTGAGTGCAATTACTCTTTAATGGTTGTTTTAACTAGATGTAATCATGCTTTATGAGATTCTTTACTTTAAGAGCCTGAAATTTATTAATCTATTAATATAATTTTATTTTATTTTTTAAGAATGAGGACATTGAAATTGAGATATAACTAACATCAATGTTCCATAATATTTCTGATTTATATATTAAAAAATTAACAGCTAGAGAATAATTGATGAAATAATGAAATGATCATGTCGCTTTGATAAGTCTATTTTTAAAAACACGTTTAGACTTATTTATTTAAAGGTAGAATCTTTTCCTTTATGATCCTTGGGATTGTGGTTGATATTGAACAAGCCCCAGAAACACACAAGCCTCTCCCCCCAGGACAAATTCCGATACATAGCATCAAGAGAATAAAGAATCACAATACGATACAGTGTCCCAAATGACATTTATTAGATGAAAATCGCACAAATATAGGGGATCCGAGAACTGTTGGAGATTAAAAAATTAATTTAAAAAATAACAAATGGAGCTTCAACTATGAGTTCTTTTAAACGTGAGAGCACATTCTTCAAAGGGTTTTTTCATGTAGGTAATATGCGAATTTGATTATCTAGGGATTCATAAATTACTCAAAAATGAAAAGTAGTTTAGAACCCATGTTTGCAAAAATATTAAAACTTGAAGAAAAATAAAAGCTTGAAAATGTAAAGAATTTTATAGTCTTTAATTTGATATAAGCGTGTAGTATGAAAACAGGGGAGCTTTAAAGATATTCAAGGAAAAATAAAATGGGAACCAGAAAACTTCGCTGCAACATCAGTACCGATGTTCGCAGACAACGTTGTCAAATTCGAAAGACAAATTCAGAGCAAGGATAATGGCATTAAGTAGATGAAAAATTACCAAAAAATTTACGAATAAATCACAAATCGGGTGGAGTTCGCACGCTGAATGCTTGTTGCACACTTTTCTGCTCGAGTTTTATTCTCAGATGAAGCATGCTTTACGAGAGAAGGCGTCTTCAACACGCATAATGTGAACATTCGATCATTCTAAAATACCCGCATCACTATCTCATCGAACACAAGTTTGCTATTAACATCTGGGCAGTGTCATCTGTCGGGACAGTATCTTCTGTCCGAACATCTTAAATATTATCTGCGACCCTACGTTTTTATGGTAATTTTTAATCTACTTAATGCCATTATCCTTGCTCTGAATTTATCTTTGGAATTTGACAATGCTCTCTGCGAACATCGGTACTGACGTTGCAGCGATGTTTTCTGGTTCCCATTTTAGTTTTTCTTGAATGTCTTTAAAACTCCCTAGTTCACCCACTATACGCTTATATCAAATTATAGAATATAAAATTCTTTACATTTTCAAGCTTTTATTTTTCTTCAAGTACTAATATTTTTGCAAATATGGGTTCTAAACAACTTTTTTAGTTTTCAGTAATTTACAACCCCCTAAATCAGCAAATAGGCATGTTATCTACATGAAGAAACCATTTTAAAAATACGCTTTAACTTTAAAAAAATACATAGTTGAAACAAAATTTGTTATTTTTTTAATTAATTTACAGTTTCCAGCAATTCTTGAACTCTCTATATTTTTGCGATTATATATATATATATATATATATATATATATATATATATATATATATATATATATATATATATATATATATATATAATCTTTGAAGATATTGAAGTGACATTTTACATTTTAAAATTAATTTTAATATCCATTCCAGGAAAGCATAATTATTTACAAGCAGAGACGCGGACAAGGCACGTCCGCCACAGCAAGGCACAAAAACAGAAGTAAGTAAGAGAGGAAAGAGATGATCACTAGTTTTATATAACATGGGATGCCGGCCACGTGTCGATTGAATACACGTGTTGACCTTTGCCAAGGGCAACGAAGGGATCATTTTCACTTGTTACGTGGAATTGATGACGCATTATTTTTACAAAGCTTCAACAGTGGAATAGGATCAGGAGCAAGAGAACACTTTAGAATGCCCCCGACATGGGTCGAATATGGCAAAAATTTAGGAAATTAATTCAGATTAATTAAATATTAAAATATCATTATATATATATATATATATATATATATATATATATATATATATTGTTTTTGTTTATAATGCCACTTAAAATGGACAAGTTCGCTGACGAAGACAGCGATTTTAAGTCAAGGGTCCGTCTCTTGTTTTAGTAGCGCCAACTAGGGCCAAGATTACGTCTTAGCTACTCACGCATCACATTCGCTTACACAACCCCTTTTTACAGGGGGGGGGGGCACATTCACACATCTCACAGATAGAACAGATGAAGAGCAACGATATATATATATATATATATATATATATATATATTGCTCTTATTAATGTTCAGAATGAATAACTAACAATATTTCAAATAATGCCAAAAATTTCATTCAAACTTTTCATGTAAAAAGCACTTTTGCAAATCCTTCCCAATGTTAGCTGTATTAGCTAATTTTTCGAAAAGAAGATTTTAGAATGATGCACTGTCACATTTTCTATGTAAAATAATTTTAAAGATCATTTTCCTAGATACTGACGAAAAGCTGTATTTAAATTTAGTATCTGTAATAAATTTCAGTGTAAACATTAAAATCAACTCAAATTAAATTCTAATTTAATCCTTTGCACTCGGAAAAGTAATTCGATGCATCATTATTCACCTATTGCAAAGATTTGTTTATTGCTCCGAAAAATAAATGTATATGATTTTAAATCGAATTTCCGAGAAAAATTAATCTACATATTTTTAGCATTCTGTAGGCATTTTTAACAATCAAAATCGAAAAATAAATAAATAATATGCCAAAATGATGCAGCGTCCTGAATGGTGAGTGAGAGGCCCAATTCGAGTGCAAAGGGTCATTCTTCATACAATAGTGCATATTATATCTTTTATAATTAAATATGTTTCCAATAAATTATTTAATTATAAATCTCAGCTCCAAAACTTTTTGTAATAAGTTTAACATTAAAAATACTAGAAACATATCAAACCGTCAGTTCAAATATTTGTATTAAAGTCATGTTAAGTCCGATATATACTTTAATAACTTCCTGCTTATACCAAATACTCCGACTATCCCCTCATATCAAAAGATTAAGCAGTCAAAGTAAAGCAAGGTCTACCGAAGTACCGAAAATCTGGATTAGAAGTAACTTTTCGCCGAAAACCGCTAGAGAAAAAAACACCATCTCAACCTAAATAGCAATTAGCAAACGATCTTTTATTCTCTACCACCCCTCCCTAATTGATTCGCGGAATTAAGTGGTGTCTTGTGATCGAACTAATGACGACTTCACAAATCAAGGGTAGACAAGCGAGAACTCCTGGAAGATGGATCACCCCCGGACAAATCCGGCAGGGGTGTCCGGCTACAAAGATATATTAACAAATCGCTTAATCCTGAATCAGGTCACTCGCCTCATTGAACAAAGACGGCCTACTCCTTCAACCCTTTTTTTTATTGAAAGAGGGAGGGTCCTTTACTGAAAGAAAAATGTTGTTAGTTAGTTTGGGAAATTGACTAGAAGTACAGTGGTCCACTGGTTTCAATTACTAGAGGATTTCGTGTACAGACTTGTAGGCATTGTGCAGTCTATTTTTTGGAAGAATAGACATAAATAATTAAGATAACATAATGCCGGTAACAGCCTATTCTGCCCGGAAATATATTTTTAGTAGATCATTATATCAAGTGTTGATGAGGAAACCGATGGAATATATTATTCGGTGTTAAAGGCTAAGGATATTACCTAGATAACATATTGCTGTGTCGGACACACATCCGTTAAATCTTTCACCGTTATTCATACTCTATCGTGGTGACGTGGAGTAGGCATGTTGAGAATGACTTATATCAGAAGTTGCTTTTTAATTAAGAAAGCTTTCAATTTTCGCAATTGTACAATAAAGATCATGTTGACTGGTTATTTGTCCTATCACCGATGACTGAATGCACTTCCTTGTGAAACTGATATTAATTTATAACATTAATCTACATGAAATATAATGCTTAAATTATTGTACAAAGAATATTCATTTTCTTGTGAGATCAATGTTCACAAAAAATAATTCTGTGAAATATAATCTCTTCTTTTTCTTTGGTTATTGAATAAACATTTTAAACGCTTTATGCGTCCTGCAATCCATGGAGCCTTATTGATTTTTGTAATTAGCTACGAAATATTGTTTCGTCTACAACTTACTATATTAGATTTTTTAGATTTTCTATTTGTGAAAAAACATTCAATGTATTGAAGAAATTGGATACAAAGTATATCGATTTATTTTGACTATTCTTGTCAGCGAAGTAATACAAAAAGCGAAGGTCACGGTGGCCTGATGGTAAAGTCTCGGCTTCAAAATCGGAAGGTTTCAGGTTCAAGGCCATATTCAACATGAAGAAACGTTGTGTAAGCGGATCTGTTGCATGTTAAATCCGTCGTGGCAAAACATCCTCCAGGTGGTGTGGTGTGGAAGTTTTGAGAGGAAGTGCCAGCTCAGGTGTCGTCCTTTTCATTTGATCGCGGTTCAGAATTACGTACAGAGGTGCTTCCCAAAATAACCATAGTGTTGCTTTAAAATGGGATGTTAATATAACCAAACCAAACCACATCTTGAAAGAAATTTGTAGTGACATTTGAAACAGCCTCAAGCGGGGCTACTTTATCTACTTAAGGCTTCTTTTAATCTGTTTTTGAGACAATCAAAGTTTTTCCGAAACAGTAGTAATAGTTCATTGCAAAGAAAGGCGTGGAGGTGAATATGGTATCGCTGCACAAGAGGAGGTAATTTGTACTACTCTAATATTTATGCTGAAAACTAAAGAAGTAGACTTTAATTAATAGTAAGTCATTGTATTTTAATTTTGGCAATACATCTAAACTTATTTTTGCACATTTTAATTTAACTTGATTGCTTTCAAACATGCGAAACAGGAACTTTGTAATGACATTTCACTCTTTTCATCACGTATTGACATTTTTGAAGCTTTGTATATTTAAGTATTTTCAATAAAATGCGTATCTTGAACTTTTTAGAGCTTAATTACGTTAAACTATCAATTTACTTAAATCTTGATCTTAACAAATAGCGTTGACTTGTGGTAAAATCAAGTAAAATCTGGTTTCGATATAGCGGCATTCAGCAAACAGCAAAGTGAAGAATTGAAAATAGAAGAAAAAAATATGAAATAAATATATACTGTTTTTTAGCACATCAGTAAAAGTGTGTTTTTGAAAAATACACTTTTAAAATAATACACTTTATTAAATTTATTAATGATTACATTTAGAATGAATTGTTCGTCAGTTTCCATAATTAAAATATGAATAGGTTAATTACAGCACACCATCATTATATAATACTAACGGACTTTATTTAGCCGTTTCACGTATAGTTACAGGAAAATTGTAGAAACGGTGCGTAAATATAGATGGGAAAATTTAATTTAGTAATATTGACTGAAATATTATACTCAGTAGAGTTCAAGTAACATATAGCATTATTGGACAATATTTAACAACCGTATTTGAAAGCATTTGATAACTGCTAACTATATAGTTATATAAATATTCGAATTATAATAATGTTGTTATAATAATGTTTAAGAATTATAATTGTTAAGTAAAATTATTAATTAACTGAGCTTGAAGCGGCCGTGTTTCAACTCGACCCATCGGTATTTCCTCTATTTATCTGCTATATTATTAATTAGCCAATCTGGACCAACTCTGTTGTTCAATTAACTTCAGATTTGGCCAAATATTATTTGAAGAACATACAATTAGTTGTTCTTATCTCTATTTAAAGATTTTAGCCGTTTTAATGGTTTCATGATTTGGAGATTCAATCAATTAATTCGATCATTGCTTAAGGCATTATGCTTGATGTGGAAATCTTCGACAAAGATGTATTTGTTGTTTGCGTTGAAGATACTGTCAAGTTCTTGGGTTGAAAAGTTCTTATCAGGAAGCCTATTGATGCTCGAGATAGTGATTTGATTACTCATTTGAAAGTTGCTGGCAAAGGTGGTATTTTCAACAGTTGAAGAAGCTATAGGCGTTGAATAGTGATCAATTGAATTCCTAATGAATAGTACAATGCAAGCTTGTCCAATTCATAAGCCTGTCGATTCGATAGAATAATATTTTGAAAGTTACTTGCAACAGTATTTTCATAGTTGAAGAAGTTATAGACTTTGAATGATGTTCAATTAAATTCTAAATAAGTACAATAGTTGAATCTGCCAGATGTATAATCCTGTCGGCTCTGTAGAATAGTTGGGTATTTTCAGTTTATTGCACGGGTTAAGGTGGATATCTTGGATGGAAAAAATGTTAAGTTTCCATTCTTGAACAGAACATTTCATATGTTGATATTTAGTTTTGATACCTCCAGATTCAATAGATATTATATTTAAAGTATTAGGATGTTGGCTATTGATTTTTATATGTGTTTTGATCTTGTTGGAATTTCGTCATCTGTTTGAAATATGATGACATCGACGACGTCATCATCGTTGAAATTCGGATAATAAAAGCTTCTTTGTTTGATGTCATTATATATTGTGTGGAGTAGGAACTGTGTGACATGTTGAAATGGTTGATTTTGAATTGAAGTTTCTTCACTTTTGCGAGAGCAGTTGGTTCAAATCGTGCATTTTAAAAAGCAGAAGGAATCGATTTTCTAAACAGAGTAAAGACAGTCACAGTAAAACAGAGTAAAGACAGTCTAAACAGAGTAAAGACAGTCACAGAGTAAAGACAGACAGTCAAAACAGAGTAACAGATCACAGAGTAAAGTTGACTCTGTGATCTCCCTAACAGTGGAGAGAGACGGCTGGGTATTTTTTGATTTGTTGCAACCCAGAAATCAATAATTATACGTGCGTTTTAAGCATCTTGGATTTTTTGTGCATCGACTATGATGAAAGAAATCCTGACATTTGTAACATTGCTCTAGGATTTGCTTTCTTCTTGGAGATCAATGGGCCCTCTCACATAGCCTATGGTACGAAAATGCTAAATTTTCTTTGATTCGAGGATACGTGTTAGAACAGTTAAATATAGAACCATGGATGTGTTTCACTTTCTGTGCTTGAATGCGTGGTATAATTCCAGGAAGTGGGCATAGTCATCCTCTTAATGTTTGCATGATGAGATTTATAGCTACAGTCGGCTGGTAGACTACCGATTACGACTTTGATTTTTTTCTCATCATTGAGATCATAGGCATGTGATTTAAGACCGTCAGTGTTATTATCTGTTGTATAATACGATGGATATCACTGGTAGATTGGAAATCTACGGACAGTAATTAGTACGTTTGTGAAGTGTAATAATATTTCAAGTATTTCTGGAACGTTTCTGAGGTTTACTAGCATGATTAGGAGAACCTATGGTCATTATTAGGTTCTATAATATTTTGGAATTGCTGACTTTGTTGAAATTCTGTTAATTAATAAAATCTTAATACTTTTCATTATTCATTATTAACTTCGAGAAAAGAATGCAGCTACTTCTGATGTAATATTTAGTAAAAATAGCAAAGACATGACTGTAGAATTTACGGTAATGGATTCGAATTCAATTTGAATGCAGAAATGCTTTTGTATTGATGCATTTTTTTGTAACGCCTTTGAACTATTATACTTTCTTCTATAATTCTTTCATTTATATGTACCGACTCACCTGACGTCATCATCATCATCTGATCACTGGTCAATAATATGAGGTCTATTCTTAAATGTGTTTAATGTACCTTAAAATGAGATAAAGTCATGTTCAGAATCTGTATTTATATCAGTAAAATAAATGAGTGCATGTATAAAAGTGGACTATTTGCTTCAAGAATATTTTAAACTCGTTCATCAAACATAAAAATAACATAATCAAAGAGAATATATGGGGTATCTGTTGATTTGAACACATTTCCTTCTCCTGCAATTTAGAGTTACTTCGATTCCATGCTTGATATTTGAAAAATAAATAATTCTATTTTCAAAATATCTTTTAAAGAAGCAAGTTTACATATTTCATTTATTATTACCATTTCAATTATATTTTTTTATAAATTTAATTCCTTACTGTAAATATCAGGAGTATTTGACATCAACTATTTTCAAAACTCGATGGCAGCATGAGTATGAATCAAAATTGAATTTAATTAATAGGTTAATCTGTAATTAAGTTTTGAAAATATTAATAGTATAATAATAGTATGTATAATAAGGTATGTATAATAATAATACAATAATATATGTATAATAATAATATAAGTATAATAATAGTATGTATAATAATGTATGTATAATAATAATATAAGTATAATAATGTATGTATAATAATAATATAAGTATAATAATAGTATGTATAATAAGGGGTGCCAAAATTTTAAATCTCTGCAAATTTGGAAGGAAAAATCAGTTAAAAATTTTCTTAACAAGCCTAAAAAAATAAAACTAAAGTTAAATTATATGAAAAAAATATCAATACATGTAAGGTCCAAAGAACGCTTATAAAATATACTGGGAATACTGATTTCTTGAAGTCCACTTTTACCAGCGTTTATTATTCAGGTGAGTTCATTTTTATATATTTTAGCATTCATATTGTTTCACATTCATGCATGAAGCATTAAGATAATATTTCTCAAAATTGAAAAATTGCATCATTTCATTCATTAATTGTATTTCTACTGGATATGATAGCATCTTTCTATACATATTAATTTTAAGCTACGATGAGTTAATTTTCCTAATTGCTTCTTTATATTAAAATTTTGAAAAAAGGAGTAAAAAATATTTGTCCGGTTTTCAAGGTACTGGCCAATTTAATCGATGGCATACCTTTCAGTAAGTGGTTACTCTTCATTATACGCACCATTAAGTTCACTCATCGTAAAGGGATAATTTAGTACGACAAGAGATAAAGTATAGAAAATATTTCTCTAATGGAGAATATAATCCCTGTATTATATCAGAATACCGCTTACACCAATCGGTATGCAAAGAAGAAAGGTTACACTTTTACATTACAACTAGAACGTAAGAGAAAGGCTGAAATTTAATTTCAGTTCACCACAGCCACTTTGAAGACCAAAACTTAACTTAATTGAAAACTTAAACTTAAATTGAAATTTAACTTAAAAATTAACTTAACTTTGACTTAAATGTGTTTCTTTTTATTTAACTATTTTCAGCATCCTGGAATCTTGATACCCCTGATTCGCTCAACCAATTATTTAAAGACATCACATTGTAAAAGACATTACAGTCTTGTTATCCAAATAACCGTAAAATAGCTGTATTTATGTAATTAGTCTTAGTAATGGAACCAAATCCTAGGAAATGACAATGCCATTAAAAAAAAACTGATTTATGCTGCAGTAACTGTAATTGATGACAAACAGAATTTTTTTCCTTAATTTTTTACTAAAAAAATACGCAATAAAATATTTGATAGAAACTCAAGTTAAAGTTTCCAGTCCTTGATATAGGTGGAATAAATGAAAAACTACTCTTAAGGAATTGTGAAAATTCAGAAATGAACGCACGTCAACAAAATCGGTATCATTATTTTTTTTAGATTTTAAAATGATCTAAAGATGATTTTTTTACAATATTTTTTTAAACTTTCATGCTAAAATCTAAAATGTTATTTTATTTTAAAATAATTAAAACTTTAAAAAAATTCTCCTATTTGTGCTTTGTTTCCACGTAACGGTATCTTTATAACAGTCTTGACTGTCAAGTACCAATATACATCCAGACCATGTTTCTTTTTGCAATTATTAATAGAGTTTATTAGCATTTGCCCTTGTTATATGTGATAAGAGAGGCTTTATAAAGATGCAAGTATTCTCCAAAATAGTCTTTGCAAGATGTTTTTATATTTGTCTATTTACAGATAATTTGCAAATACAAATCATTTACATATACATACATATTTATATTGACATGCATTTATTTACATATTTCTTTTCAAACTCTTTCGACCTATCTTTTCCTTCTTTGCTATGTATGTTGATATTCAAAACATTCTGATAATTAAGCCTACTTTTAAAACAAAAGTATGTAAAGTCTTTTTAAAATATGTGCTTTAGCATTGAAACTTGTGATCAGAAATCATAATTTCAGTTTTGATTGAATTGGTATTCCATTAACGACGACTTTTTTTATCAGATATATTAAGAATAATAAACTCAAAATAATACAGAAAGAACAAATACGAAATAGCAACTTAGAATAGTACTAGTTAAGAGATCAATTTATTACTTCGATTTTTTTCTTTTATAAAATACTTTTCAAACATGTCCATACTTTATCAAAGATGAAAGTGAGCAAAATTTCAGAAAAAAAATTATTCAGCTCTTCAAGGGGGAATGATTTTTGCTTTTAAAGAATTATTGATAATTTCATTTTAAAAATGGCTAAAATAAGACCGACATTATTTTAGCATTCTGATCAGAAGAATTACATTGAAAGTGGAATAAGACGAGAAATGTGATTAAATCATTTCTCTTTGAAATGCGTTGCTAGAAATCTTTTTTTTCAAATGTAAATATTTACTCATTTCAAATATTTATATTTCTCTTCAACAACACACTAGAGTTGCTTTTTTATTTGCAGCTCGTATTAGAAGAAATGATATTCAAAGTACAGAATTCCGAAAATAAATTATATAAATCTTAGAATTTGTGAGGTACAAAAACATTCTCTCTCTTTTTTCCTTATCAAGTAACGCAATTTCGTATAAATAACTGTCTCTAATATCTTCATTTTGTCAGGACTTGAAGATTCTTTTTCTAACCGTTTTTTTTACAGCCTCAGGTGTTTTCGGGGATATTTAAAACGTTTCGAGAAAAAAAAGAATTTTGTGAAATAAGCAGAAACATCGCTGAATACATTAAAAAAGATGATATAAGAAAAGCGAGAGATTTACATTGGACAAAATTTAGATTCTGATTCCCATTTTATTTCTTGAATGTGGATATTTATTTTGAAGGGAAAATGTTTCATTTTTTTCCGTTCGAAAGTTGTTTTCACTTGAGCAATTTGTAAATTATTGTTTTTTAAAGCCTTTGCATTGATTTTACTGTCAGGAATACGAAGAATATTATTTTTGTCAGAAAACTGTAAAATGTAGTGAATATTTTGGATTGGTTTCAAAGAGAGATATTTTCCTTACTCGATGTTTTATTAGGCGAATTTATTTATTTCACTTTATGACCAAATGTTTTATTTCCTTTTCAAAGTTTCAACAAACTTTCTGCTCTGATCGCGGTTTAACAACTGATATATGAAATGTTAATATTAGTACTTCCATTCAAAAATACCATTAATAATGAAAATAATTATTATTTTCGTTGCATAACCAATTAAATATAAATTTTTAGGGAGTTTTAAATCTGTATAAGATTTGATATAATCTTACATATTATTAATATTTAGTTAAACATTAATGATACCCTGAAGTTTTGAACAAACAGTAAAAGAGATCCCTGCATGCATTTAAAAATGATCGAGTTATAAATCTTTGATTTTTTTTCGGTCAATCACAAGCCACTTCTGGGAATGTTCAGCATTGTTTAATAGATTTCCTTTAAAAAAATTGTCCAAGATAGGAATATTTGAAAATTTGTCAGTTTTGATCGTCAAGAAGAGAAATAATTTGTATAAAAGTAAATGAGTAAAAAATATTAACTATAATAATCACTAGTGACATCGAAAGATAGGAATAAAAATTTCGGAATCTTAATATTTTCTTCAATTAATTTATTGAGTTCCACTATATAAGATATAACATTTTTTATATCTTATATCTTATTCTAATGTCTTAGAAATTTTTTTTTTATTACGGCTAAAGTGGACTTGTTTTTAATATTAATTTTTTTCAGAAGCTTAGATATTGCAAAATAAGCTAATTGGGAAAATTATTTTTAAAAATATGTGTTAAAGCATTGCTTTCATTTTTTTCATTTTAACTGCATTAAACCATAAGAAAGATAATAGATATATGAACCTCAATAAAATTTATGTCTTGTTGTTTGGTTTTTAGGTGTTTTCCCTGTTTCACAAAAATATATTTCGAGATTAATTTTAGGAAGGAAGTTGCTTTGGATTAATTCCATTAATTATATTTTTCATACATTTATAACTACATGCTTTGAATAAGTTTATTTCTGTCACATCTAAAGATAAATAATGGAAGTGATATAATTATATTTACAATGCTCTTTCTGATACCGATAAAACTAAACTTTTAATGTCTTGTAAAAAAAAAGTGGAAATCTTCCAACAGATGCGCTTGAATATTCATATAATTTTAAAATGCGAAAATTACAATCTACGTTGAAATTTTAATAACACAACCACTAACATGCCGACACACAAGACAGATCTTTGATGGAGTTTAGTTTCAAATCGGGGAAAGTCCATTCCAGAAGCGTAGACATTATATTTAAACAATGCAGTCTTAACGTGGTTTCTGAAAAGAAATAGATTATTTTTTTAATTACATATTATTAATATCACAAAAGTTTTTATCATTTCAAAAAACTAATAAATGACAGAAAGACTGTGTCTTACTTTTGTCTTCAATTTATAATAGGTCAAATAAATATAAAAAAAATGTGATATGCATATACTAAAAATGCCATCGTCCTTTATTTAGAGATTCTAATGATTTTGTTTAAGAAACGTGACATATTCTTTTGATTCTTTTTATAAGGAATATTTAACTAAATCAGATTTCTTAACAAATAAATTCTTTTTTATAAAAGAAAATGTTAAACAACGCAATATAATGACGCAAAAAGCGTACTTATCGCACAAAATAAGGAAAGGATTTATTTTATGAAATAATCGCCAAACTAGCCATAAAATTATTCAGCAAGAAAATAAAAATTAATTTTTGTTTGATTTATAAACGTTTGAAAGATTATGTTCAAATTATTTTTCCAAAACTATTTTTTTATAATCACACCATTAAAATATGAAACTACAACTAGAGTTGCCTTATAGAAATATATATTAAAACTTATTTATTAACCAATTGCAGCTTTTGTACATTTTGTGTAATACGAAGGAGTATTAAAAAGTGACAGGAATAATTTTGGACATAATAATAACAAACAAAAACAATGAATTGTAGTATGAAATGGAAATTAAATTATCACCGATATATTACTTTTTGGATTTAAGTTAACCCTTGGGCATCCATATGCATTTCATATGTGATATTTGGGGATGAATAAAGAGAAGGATATGAAACCAGGTATTGTCCTCGATGTATGGTTCACATTTTAAAGGAATTTCTAATCGGCTTCAGGACCGCTAATTAATCTAATTTTATAATCTATTTAATGAGATAATTCTTCCTATAGAAATTTCTTCTAAATAGAAAAAAAAATAATTCTAAATAATTCCAAGTTGCTCCTGACTGTTTTTATAAAGTTTCCATTAAAGGTTGCAGTTGAAACTGCCTTGGCATTACAGTTTTACAAGTCAAGTATTAGCATCAATTGTAAGCTTTTTTTTATGATTTCTGCTGCAGTCGGCAGCTTTGTTATTATAAATAGCCATTTTTTCATCGTAGGGATATCGAATATTCACGGAAATGCAAGAAAGCATAAGAAAATAACTACGTAAAGAAGGACAAAAAAAAAGAGATTATGTTCAAAAAGCGATGACAACAAAGCATCATTTCAATTAAATTGAACTTAATAAAGAATGAGAAGTAAACCCAGAGAATTTTAAAAGTTATGAAATAAAAACTCCCCAACATAATATAAAAAGTTTTATCTTTCCATTTTAGCATTTCAACAATTATAAAAAAAAATGAAAAAAAAATTCCAAAATTTCAATTTCTTTATTTTGTAAAACGGAATTATTAAAATCTTCAAACCTCGTTTTTTGCAATTTTTTCTTCAAAGATTTTAGTTAAATGACAAGAGCAATTTAAGTGATTATATTCTTATTCAAACGACAAGTGTTCTTAAAAATTTTCTAAGTCAAGATTTACTCTCTAAAAATGTTTACATTGCTTTCAAACAACAAAATGTTTTTTGTTTATTTTTCTGGCAAAGAAAAATAACATTCAAGCAAACAGCATTGAGCAAATAAAAGATAAAACTCTTCTGCTTCATTGAGCAGTGCAAAAACATTCCTTTCATTCTATATAACCTTTTTCCACATAAATAAGTCGCTGTAATACCTTCATTTTGCCAGATCAAAACATGTTTATTTTATCTACTTTTCTGTAGCTTCCAGGTATTTTCGCAGGGTTGAAAATCTTTTAAAAGATTTTTTTTTTTTTTTTTTTTTTTTTTTGTAAAATAAACAGAAATATTACTTTAAATATTTTAGAAAAAAATGCTGACCAAATCTGCGAAAAAAACAAAAAAACAAAACAAGCCTTCAAAAAAAGTGTGTTTGTAATTGCCTTGAATAAGAGCTATTATTTTTTTAATTATTCAGTTTTTATCTCAAACTTTTTGCCAAATATTTCCTTTATCTTTGTCTGACTTTCAAGATTTTTGCATGTTTCAGTTATTTTCAGTCAATGATGCAAATAATTGTCTATTTATGGAACGTAAACCTAATGAATGCAAAGTAGTCACTTTAGATAATGCTTTTTTTGGCTTTAAAATGCATTGGTGCAAAATTATTTACAATGAGATAGTAAAATTGGGGTTAAATTTTGTTGTAAAAACTTTATCTAATTATTTTTTTTCAAACTTAAAACACTCGATAAACTTTAAAGAAATGAAATAACATTTTTTTTATCAATTTGTTTATTCTTTTCAGATCGAAGTTTTGGAGGAAAAAACTAAACAATGTAGTGATCCTTTACAAATGGTTATTTTAATATACAGATATGACTTTTCAAGGCAAATTCAGGAACAATTTTTAATACACATAGGCAAAGTGTTATTACGAGTTTTCATGTTTAACTTGTATTAATTTTTTTTTTCCATTACCTTCCTTAAATTTCAATTTTATTTTTGAAAGAAAAGTAATGTTCTTTATTGTGAAGGGAGTTTAATTATTAAATAAATAAACAAAATATATATTTAAAAAATCCTAATATTCCTAAAGTAATAGGAGTAGATATTGAAACTAATTTTGTGATTAACTCAGGTAAATTCAATTCATTGCTTTCATTTGACTTACTATGGCAATGGAGCCCTTTTTTTTCAACTTCAATTGATGCAATGCTTACATTTCAAAATATTATTATTATTACTTTGCGTTTGAAGTGATCCCAGAGCTGGTTCAATTTTAATTAACATTTGGTTAATTGACTCATATGAAATATTGGGAAACTTTGTAATATGATTTATATAAAAAACTTGAAATTTCCATATCATTTTATTTAAAATTCCTTTTAAATTTTAGTTTTAATCTAGATGTTCTTTTATTAGAATACTCCCTTGCAGAAAAAATAACTAGTTTGAAAATGACCATCTTTTTTTTCTGTTGGTTATGATAATTGTCGCTGAAACTTGCTTACATAAATAATTTAATTAACATCAATAATAAATATCTCGTTCCCGACACTCGGGATATTAAATGGGTGGCAGAATAGTTTTCATTGTCTAGGACCCCTCTATAAAGCTCAATATGAGCTTCGCAGTTATGAGTAAAAATACTCACAATATTGAAAAAATAGTTTTCTTTAACTATGGTACATATCTAAAATATTCTAAAAATCAATAAATTTTCTACAAATTTTGCCAATTAAGAAATGAAATTCAAGAATAACAATCTTTTTTTAAACTAAAATCTTCAGACAGCATTATTTAATGTAGTTAAATCAGTTCATGTTCGTATGATACACTCCATTAATTATTTAACAATAATTTTAAAATACATTCTTCATATTGTCAAAGGGAACTTACAATAAAGCGTAGATAATGTGTAATTATGAATTCAAAGGTATGCACATTTACGGTTGACTTGAAAAAATATATTTCTATTTGAATCGGATCAAGTGTACTTGACAAGCGATATAATTATTTTATTTCAACGGTATGTTTAATTGAAGTAAGGTTCAAGATATTAATTGAAACTTTAAAATATGAAGGAAATTTCAAACTAAATTCATAACATTACAAATTTGAACTAGGAAATAATCCCGAATGAATTTGATAAATATTTAATTTTCCGCTTAAGACAGCCACTTCATTGCATCTATTCTAAAAATCGTCTGCCTTTTCTAAATATTCTGCTAAATCTTTATCGTCCCCCTTTTTTAAATGGAGATAAATTGATTAAATTTTAATTCATAAAATTTATTATATCGTCCACAAAAACACCAGTTATGATTAAAAATCCCCAGTTTGATCGCTCGAAAACATTGAGAATGTTATATTTGATTTCAATGTTAACTTTCACTTATTCAAAACGTTACGATTTGGATTATCCGTTCGAAATGAACAATGTTTATGTTTATGTTTGATTAATGATATCAATGTTAAGAAAATAAGAAAAAAAATGTGTAAGACAAATATTATTCTTTAATTCATTCTTATGATTAATTATAAGTTTCTGAAAACACTTTCTTTTCACTTTCACAATTCTTTCAGATTATTACTACAAAAGGAACAGACTCATTGGAGTCGTAGTATGAAGCTTCTACTTCATAAACGGCTTGATTTTGTAACTGTTTGTTCTTTATTCAAAAAATTTGCTTTTTTGAAAATTGTTGTGTATATGCATTCAAAAAAATTACTCTAAGCTGAATATCAAGTATTGGGAGAGACTATGCAATTTCTGCAAATTAAAATTTTTATAAGATCTTCCAATGTCATAAAATCATCTGATTTGCGATACTTGTTGTTGAGATTTGTGTGTTGCATTTAGTGCTATTTCAAAATCTGAGTTTTTATACAAATTTAAATGTTTTCACTTCTTTCTAAGAGAAGTGAGAATCTACTATCATAACTCAGAACCAAAGCAGGCCCACTTTCAGATTAGGTACGGCTGGAAAACAAGAATCTCTATCAAGAAAAAATGATTTTCTATTTCATTTGGAAACTATTATTGATCAAAAGTAAATTGGCGAAATTTATGGTGATGGCTTTCAGATTTTTTGTAAGGTTTTTCAAACGGTTCTAATAACTATCGTATAGAGAATTCTGCTTAGGAATCATTAAGTAAGAAAGAAACTGTTGCGATTTTGTCTTATAGTAAATAATTATATGTTAATGGGATAGCACTATTATTAAACTATATATTTTAAACAAGCTAGAAATTTAATGACGGCAGCCATAAAATTACACATGAAAAAATGATAGGTACCACCTTGGATTGCATATGCATATATCCACAATGCAGTTATTGTCTTTGTGCACAATTTATTTCACATATAAAGAAATCTTATAATATTTGAAGCAATACCAAATATGGTGTTATTTCAGTTTTACAGTTTCTTTACTACAGTTTAATGGCTTTAGAAAATTTCCAACTATTCGGTAATGAACGCTATGAAGTGGTTCCTTTCCATTAACCGGAGTAATACACAAGAAGGCAACAAAATCACAAATCGATTTAGTATTGTACTGCTCAAGAAATTCTTAAAGCTTTAACCTGTTTCTTATAATCCAGCAACAGAGATGGCAATGTTTTCATATAAACTGCGATTTCCAAGTAGTTGGAAGCAAGCTGTACCCAGTACTGTCAACTATAATGAAAGATGCTATATGTTTCAAGCTATAATTATGATACATATAATGTAGTTATATAGTTGTTAATATTAATTTCTAATTTATATATATATATATATAGTAAGATTACATCTTGGATTAAATTTTTGCCTTTTGCATGTTGTTTCTTTTCTTTAATCTCACCTGCAGTTGGTTAATTTATCAGATAAGAAGATACACTTTAATTGCTTCTTGCCTCGTCTCAGATATCCAAATTATTATGCATAATTTTCCATAAAACTAGAGTATGTCTTTTATCAGACTTTTGACTTTCAGGAACCTTTATGAATAGATTACAATCAATCAGATATCTTCATGCAACGTAGGTAATAAATAATTTTACTAGAAATAAAATATATCCTTTAAAATTTATGATGAAATTATAATTACCTGTTACAAACAGTAATATTAAATTTTCTCATAGTGATGTTATAAATTAAATTTAGCACATCCAAAACGTATCCAGTAGATGGATATACGCTGTTACGAACAAACTTAAGTGCAGTTGCCACCGGACAGGTCTTGAGATAGAATCTATTTCCAGTTTTCTTTTTATTCTTTTTATTTATCTATTTTGAATTAATAATATTATAACTATTTAAAACTTATTTGATGTAGAAATGATTTTTAGAGGATTTTTTTTTGTCTAAAATTATGGTTTTTGATACGAGTGTAGGTATCGACTAATACTTGTTCACAGAACTACAAAAATGATCGGAAATATTATAAATTTTGTATCTGCGAATATTTTTATCGACAACATGTATGCAACTAATAATATGGCAAAAGCATTTACAAATGGGTCATGGTAACTCGCTAAGCAATGCTAAATTTCATTGAAATAAATAGAAAAATTTATATTCTGGTAATAAAACTTGAATAGAAAGCCTTCAAACGATTCTTCAAAGGAGTTTTTTAAGCGCGGACCGTTGTCTGGATACCGATTATTGCTTAAAGAGTGTCGGAAAAAAATCTCTAAGACAGAATGCTAACTTGTCGATTTCCATCACTCGAGCTAAGAAAGGTTATCTTTGAAAACAATGGGCCGTGCTTCCAGGAGAACATATTCCGCCATAGAGCCTGTTGCTCCTATCAAAGCACCAGGAAACTAAATTGGCAAAATTTCATGTTGCATCTAAGATGTTTATTTATGCCTTTACCATTGTATCATGCAAATTCATTATCAGAACAGAAACGTTTGCGAAGATGATGAAATGGAATATGAAATATTATATATGATTCCATATTTCTTTATATTTTTAATCTTAGTGATATAATATTTTAAGTTGCAAAACAAATCGGTACTTATTTAGGATTGTTTAAAGAATCTGTGATGAACCTGAAAGAGCGTCTTCAATGAAGCTGTATTGTTTCTAACTGATTTAAAAAGACTGCAATATAGTGATAAGATGAATAAAATTCACATTATCACAATAACAATAAATAATAACATAATATAATAATAGTAATAAATAAATAAGCCTATTGTACATATTTTATTTTTTAAAATATTAACTTTTAGTTGATAAAAAAAACCCGAATGTTTAAGAGATCCCCACTTATGACATAAGGTATAGCAATTCCCAAAAGATGGTCAAATATCAATTACCGTGATATTTTCGTATTTAACTAAAAGAAATCGATGAAATCCATGTATTTAAAAGACCGATATTAATAGACAAAGGACGAAAAACATTTCCTAATAATTCCGAGATTAAAACGTTAAATGATTTGAATAACAAAGACGAAAAAACAACTGTTTTAAAATGCAAATTTTAATCTGTCACCACGTAGTGAAATTCTCCAAACCCTGTGATTCGCATTACAAGAAGAGAATTCTAGAAAAAGTAAGCTGTGATCAAAAACTCAAATGACTATTCGATCCGTTTCGTTTAAAGTTTTTATGTTTACATCGTCTGCTTCTTTTATATTGCCAAAAGGACATGATTAAATTCACCCGATGCCACTCGACCAAGCGTAAATGATAATTGTTCAAATAAAATTATTCTTGAAGCAGTGAATATAGTCAAAATGCTTGTTGCAAGATTCTTTTAATTACACCTCGGGGACAATTATTTAAGAAATACGAATGGAAATTAGAAATGTTCTGTCGAGATAAAAAGAGAAATTCTACATTGCTACCTTGAAGATTTTTCTATTCGGAATTGTTCTACTGATTAGTTAATATGGAAGGTAATTATTGCTTGTTTGGTAAAAAAACGAAATCTCTTCTCCATGAATTAATAGTCCTCAGATCTACTTTCGTTAATGCGTCTTTTATGTTAATTAAAAAATGAAGAATCAGTAGTTTTTATTTTGCAAATTTTCTTCAAAGTAATTGTAAGATTAGAAAAGGAATTAAAACAGCTCATAGCAAAATGTTAAAAATGACTGTTTTTATAAAAGATATTGACTTCTAACTTTAAAGCATTTCTTCGTGAATTTTTATTGTGGTAATGGAACTCCATATTAAGAACACACAGTGAGTTTTCGTTTAAGAGTTTCTCTTAGTTATTAAAAAAATGCTTGATTCAAGAATAATTTTTTTTAATGAAGTGTCTATATTTTTATATTTCTTTAATTTTTTTTAAAATTTATTTATATGATCGTAATTCTTTCTACGATTTATGTATAAAACAAATTAAAAATCAGTTTCTAAATATTTATATTTTTATGGACATATCTATAAAATCAATATGTAGGAAATATGTATGAAACGACAAAAAAAAATATTCAAAAGTATAATTTCAATGTGAAAATGTCAAGAGGAAACGTAAATAAAAATGGATAAAAAATATCAATTATTTTTTTTCTAAAATAGTGCTTATTGCAATTTTGAAAACAATTAAAAATTCTATGTTGATAAATCTGATACTAATTATGCATACATGAAGTATAATTTATTTGGATCATAATTTTGAGTCATTTTGACTTTTCTTATTTGGATCATAATTTTGAGTCATTTTGACTTTTCTTATTTGGATCATAATTTTGAGTCATTTTGACTTTTCTTATTTGGATCATAATTTTGAGTCATTTTGACTTTTCTTATTTAGATCATAATTTTGAGTCATTTTGACTTTTCTTATTTGGATCATAATTTTGAGTCATTTTGACTTTTCTTATTTGGATCATAATTTTGAGTCATTTTGACTTTTCTTCATATTTTGCACAGTTAATATACCATCTAATCCTCAATTACATTAATTTATTGTAATAATGATTTTGACATTTTAAAAGAAGAATTCAAAACAGTCATTGATTAGAGCTCCATTTTTAATTACCTTTGCTTTTTTTAAATATTTATGATAAAAATTACCTTAAGGTTAAAAAATCTAGAAATGGGTTTCAAAAATCATTTTGCTCAGTTTGCAATATTCCGAGAAGCTCAAGAATTAAATTTCAATAAAAACTGTCATTCACATTTTCTTTATTGGAATTATATAGCTTAATTATCTTAATTGTGTCAATTTTAATAATAGTGTCTTAATTTACATTTAGTCATACGTTTTTAAAATCGTTAAATCTTATCTATCCATTATTATATTAGCATTCCCTGTTCTCCTTATCTATAATGTCGTGTAAAAGTTTAAATTTAATTTAAAATAGGAAGGGTTATAATTCGATTAATATATTAAATTTCTTACTGGTTCAAATATATAAATTTAATTATTAAATTCATTTAATGACCAGATTTGTGTATTCCCTAAACTGTTTCATAATCTTGAGAGAATTCCTTTACTGACTGAACAATAGTTTAGTGGATTTCTATAAGTAAAATAGCACGCTACATAAATAGCTGCAAAGCATTTCTATGCAAACTGTTTTACGATAGAGAAATGCTGTGCTTAAAAGTGTATAAACAATAAAGCATTTTTATTATTGCTGTGTCTTAAATTTAATCCTAGTTTGAAACTGTCACTAAATAAAAAAAAGAAATATATTAATAGTATGGCTCAAACTGAAGCCTAAGAAATATGTAAGAAATTAATATATTAAACAAAGCCAAAGATTTTTTTTTTTTTTTTAGTTTCAATGAAAAAGATTTGAAGTTCGTTTAAACTTAAAAACAGACCTAAAAGGTTTGTTCAAAATTTATTAAATGCAGAAAAAAAAATTGAATCATTTTATTTCAGCTTTCATGGTAGCATATAAACGATCGTTCTTTGAATATTCAAATAATATGAAAATCATTTTCGTCTCATTTTAAATAGCTTAAATTCTAGTTAAAATCTTAGCAAAAATAACTCCAAGGTACACATTTTTAGTTTTCTAAGTACATTAGAGGGAATTTCATACATGAAGATTTTAATATGTGCTCTTTAATATGCTAACAAACACATAGATATAGCTCTTGCAGTCAGCCAGTTTCCCCACCAGTTTTCTATTGAAATTTATGAAAATAATAAAATGATATTTTAATGAGAATGACGATGAATAAAATTAAGGTTTTAAGAGAAAATAAGATGCTTAAAAGGCATCATTTTTAAATCATATTTTCGCATGAAATAATTAATTCTAAAATCAAAAATATAATTTGAATGTAATAAGATACAAAAATGGATATTCTAAATGGAATCAATTTACATTGCAAAGTTTATCAGTTGTAAAGTTGATATTGACAGAACTCATTTCGCCACTTCTGAAATAGTGAATGTTTTGTTACATTATTGGAATATTTTGATATACACTTTCATTTCATGTAAAAATGGGATAAAACGTATAATAGGTATCATTTTACATAAAACTAGAACCAATATAAAACGCAATCAGAAAACGTCTCATTGTGTCAAAAAATATTTACATGTGGTTTTCATTTAACCTCTGACCATGAGTTTTTTTCTGTTTGTGACATTCTAAATGGATTATATTCTAATGTCTTCAAACAATTGCTATGGATGTAATTTGAAACAAAATTAAAGATATGATAATTAAAAAGAATCTCTCTAAAAAATAAATATTTAAAAAAAATCTGAAAAATTGCATTCCAATTGCATTGTATCTACAATGGAATTAACAGAACACAGATTGACACAAAATTATCATTCCAATGACTGATTCGCCAGAAAATTAAAATATACATTTTGCTTAGCGCATTATAATCCATAGTATGTGCGACTCTTTCATCATTCCTCGTAAAGATATATGATTCGTCTTCAGAGTGAGGGTAACTCTATCCCACTCCTTGTATTGTACAGACCAGGGTGTAGAGGGTCAACCATAATACCGCAGCCTTCTCTTCTCGTATCTATTGTGTTAAGGACGGGATTTCGCAGTGTTGTAATTTTACCGTTTTATTCTTCACGTTCATTCTGCGCAAAAACTGCAAAGGGACTTTTCTCTATTTTTAACAATAGAAGAAAAGCAGACAAATAAATATTTCATAAAACAATGAAATGTAATGGAAAAAATTATTCTAAAAAATATTTTTTCAAGCATCTCGATATCAGTTGCATTGATATCAAAACAAAGGAACTTAGGTCAATTTTAAAATGGTGCTAAATTATTTTTATGTCATATTATTTTCAAATATTTTCTTGAGAAAAAACTAAAATCAGCATAATTTTTTTTTATTATTTAAAAAGAAAATTAGTATTCCAAAAAATTCACCTATATACATTACCACATTCAAAAATATTTTTGAGAAAAATGTGATGACCATTATTCACTGAGAACGAACATACAAACATACACACAATCACAAAAATACATTTTTGCCTTCTTCCATATGGCGTTCATATGACGTTGTCACCACCATTTTGCATATTTAAAAATTTAAATTCTTAAAGTTTTGCTCACTAATATTATGCTTAAGGTAGGTGCAGTACGTGTTTTGTAGTAACTAATTATTTTTTTATTCACAAAATGTATAACTATCATTTTGTTCCATGCCATGACAGTTATATCGACTAATGTTATTTAAATGAAACTAAAAAGATAAGATTATCGTGATAAAAACAGTTTACCTTAATGAATTTAATATTTGACTTGAGTCTCAGGATATGCTTTATATATTTTGACAAGCTGTTTGAACAAATTCTGCATTGAAAGGTAGTATTTCTTTGATAAGAAAGTACTACAAATTGTACATAAGTGATATTGTCTGTGACGTCGAAACCTTTTAGTAACATCTAGTTGAATACTTAGAATATTACTTTCATAGCCATACTCTTTTTCTATCTTTTAAAAATTTTACTATCTTTTTCAAAATGATAATACGAATTTTGTGAAGCAAGAGTTTGTTTTGAATAATTACGTATTTGACATGCTCTGTAATGATTGAGTGAATAGATCTAGATCTGCTATATGCATAGTGGATCTTGAAAACTGCATTCTGCATTATAGCGAAGCGATAAGGCTACTTCCGAAATCGAAAGTCTAAAATGTTAAAACAATGTATTTTATCAATTTATAGAAATTTTGATCTTTAAAAATTGTGCGGCGTGATCTGAAATCTTAAAAGTTTTAATATCTAGGCTGTTCCAGCGCTACAATGAAACTAATATATACTTGCATTTAAAATTAAACCAAAATATGTAGGCACACTGAGTCATTGTATGCCTATATATTATGACTTACTTTAAAACCCGTAGATTTAATAATAAAACCAACATAATTTTTCAAATTTGACGTATTTAAAAGAAAGGAAATTCGATTATGTCTTAAGAAATCTTTATAGATCTAAGATCTTTAAGAAATTCTTTACAAGGCGTATGGTCTTTAATTAGTAATAATTTTTAATATATCCTTTGTTGTCTATGGAGGAAGCTGTACTAGCTAGATTTTGTTTTACTTAATTAGAGAAAATTTTAAAATCACGTATCTTTGAATTTATTGAAAATTAAATTGTACATCGTCGCCTCAAATGCTTACTTTAAGAGTTATAAAATGATTAAGCTTTTATTTCAGAAATATGGAAAAATAACGAACTTAAGAAGTTATTGTCAAGTCAAAGAAAAAGCATTCTACAGGATTCTGCTTCTTATCGAGTGAATCAAGCATTTCCTGAAGTCGTTACTCGTTACTTATTCATTTTCTACATGATTTAAATAAAGAATATTTGCAGGTTTTGAAATAGAATGCCTAAAACCTCATAACCATTAAATCCATATAAAATATACGTTCAATAAAATGTGTAAGAGAAGAAGTTCGATTGCATTTTTTCCCCTTTTAAGATAAGAATTGACATTATAATTGCTAAGTGCATCTCGTATTCAACGACTTATCAAAGGATTTTTTTACTTCATTACCTTCAGTGATATTTACGTTTCCTTTCCGAGAATTTTATTTTTTATTTTTATTTCAAGAGGTTTTTAAGATTTACAAAAACACCTGGGTCTACAGGAGAATAATTGATTTCGCTATTTCGATCTGTCAAAATAAATGCATTAGATCAGTTATTTATGCATGATAGACTTAAACGGAATGAAAAGAATGTCTTTCTAATGTGTAATAAGAGAAAGGATATATAACACATATTTTATCTATTCTATTTGTTTGAATGCCACTTTTTCCAAACTTTAGAAATAAATAAAAAGTATTTTAAAGTTTAAAGGAAAATAAAAATGATTAAACTGAGAAATATCTTTACTTTACAAGACCTTTATGAACACTACAGGAGACTCTTTAAAACTGAGATATCTTTTGATCGTTGAACTGTATTTAAATTCTTAAGAAAATTTCTTGAAAGTTTAATTCTTTCAGAAATTAAAAGTAAAGGTTTAAATCTTGAAACATATTTTTCAATAATCTACGGTTATTTTAAAAATCAAAGTGAAAATATAAATTATATTTCTGTTTCATGTGGTGCTCGTTTCCTAACATACTTTTAAATTATCTCCTTTCTATTATTATGCTCCATGAATAACTGTATAGAATGTATAGCATTATTATTCTTTTATGTATTTAATCTTTATCATTTTTTATTGTTCTTATAATCTACGAAGTGTCCAAAAATAAAAGAACTTTAATTAACTATTTACCTCAATGTAGCAACGGACTGTAATTATACTGTATAACGTAACATGATATTAATGTTTAAAACGTTAAATAATACACATGGTTTTGAGGGTATGTAAAGTAACAGATTCTAAATAATTCATTCTTGTTTTTTTTCTTTGATGACAAATTAGGACGACTTTTAAGAGGATGTTATTGGCCCAACTTCATTAATATGATATCAATTTTAATTGAATATCAATAAATTATGTCCCTTTCACTACTAACCTGGCCCAACTCGTTGTAAAAAGGCTATTCTTCTGGGCCAATTTCGGTTTGGTTTCTTTCTAGAATTAAATAAGTAAAACAAATCCAATCATATCGATAATTTGCTTTCAATTTTGAATTCCGAGTTTGAAATGGAAACCAGCTCAATAATGGGAGGGAAGTAAGCCTATTTCTTCGATGTAAATTGCAACAATTATTTCGAAAGAAAAGGATAATTCATTAGTTTTAAACTACTGTCATGGATGTATTCATAAATATTAAAAATTTTGATTATGGATCAAAGCAAGATTCATCAAAGCAGTGAAGTCCAAAATGATTCAATAAAAAATTAGGAAATAAATAAAAAAAAAATCTAAAATTATTGTTTGTTTTTAACGTTGGAAATTGAATGATGGAAAATAACTATTGATTTTGAAGTTTCAACTTTCAATCTTCGGAATTCAATAGGATATCAATGTATTCTGAAATGTATATCGAAAGAATTTTTCGCGTAAGCTAAAATTTTATTTTATTAGTATTGTAAACAAATGATTATGTTATTTCTCTTTCTTTAACTACACTTTTCTCACCATTATAACTTAGCTTTAAATTTTTCATAATTTTATAATTATAGAGAGATTAGGAAATGGTGCTATTGAAAGAAATTAACTGCAGCTTTAAATTGGTTTTCTATATTTTGTAAGGGTATTTTTAACAAAGTTGCTCGAGTTTTAAGGCAATTTATTAAATTAATTTTTGTTACTAATAAATTATTTAGCTGTAATTACATTAAAATATTTAAAAGTATGTCAAATGACATACCTGTTCACTTAATTTAATTTTTTTTCTCTTGTACGAATTACAGAGGAAACACTGTAAATATTCAACCATTCGAATTCAAAACTGATGAATTCTCAATCCGAAAATATTTCACTAAATATATATATATATATATATATATATATATATATATCTGTGTGTGTTTGTGTGTGTATGCATATAATAGTATTATTAAGAATTTAATATTATATTTTTAAAATTTAGAAATGATTTTGAGAATATATTGGCTTCATAATGCTAGAATCCATATGGCTGCTTGGAGGAAATATGGTATCTGTTTTTATGTCTTGAATCTTAGATTATACTATATCAGGTTAGTTTCCATCTAATTCCTCAATGACTTATCTATATGTTAGTCGATCCTATATCAGGTTTTGTACTTAACGCCAGAAATTTCCGAAAATGAATGTGCTATTCTCCCAATAGCTCTATAAATTTCGTGCCGGACTGTATCTATGAATTCAAGGGGAGGTAGTTTTCGCTGTTTTCTTCAGTCTATGACTGAATTGAAAAGACAAACTGAAAAGCATGCAGATAGTTTGTTTCAAAGTCTAAGATTTATCGATTTTGCAATACTTTATAATGAGAATAATCATGATTATAGGGAAACCTTCCTCTTTACGATCTAATGGTTTTTATTGAGAAAGTATCTTAATTCATATTTTCAAAAAGAAATAAATTTTTATAAATGCTCTATGATAACTCTTTACTTTTATTAATTTCTATTAAATTTAGTTTTATTTTGTCATTATCAAGATTTAAATCTTTAAAGCTATTTGAAATATTTGCAAAGAAATGGAGAACAAAATATTTCGAATTAGAGAAAAAAGAAAAAAAATACATTCTATCAGAATAGGTATCGTCTTGCGTGGGGATTAATGAATAAATTTGTTTTCAGGGTTTTTTTTTTGTTATTTGAAAATAGTTATTTCTTGTTATTTAGAAAGATATACTTATTGGTTTTCAAAATTTTATTTTCCTCAAACATTTTTTGCCACCTTCGAAACCACCTGAGACTTTAGAAAGGGATAAAAAATGCTTTTTAGATTCAGCAAATAAGATGAATACAGTCAATTATTTGCGTGGATCTTCTTTACACGATATAAAAATATAAATAATAGAATGTTTTCGTGCAGTTCAGTGAAACGAAAGAGTTATGTCGTGAATCTACTCAATTCTAGGAGTTTGACTGGAACATGCTTCTAACATGTTTAAATAAAAAACACCTTTTTTCCGTTTCAAGAAAATATTCAAAAGTGTTAACCTTTTCTTCGAATAATTTTTAGAATCGTAGATAAACAAATATAAAAATGATTTCCTTTTAACATCATTCGGCTAGATTATACCTGCATTTTCAATAATATTTTAGGAAAAAAGAAAGCAATTAAAAAGTGGGTATTTTCCGATCTATTTAATCTACTTTTACATAAAAAGGAAACAGTTTAGAAATAAATAGTTTAGATAGTTTTCGATCATTTTTGATTGTCAAAAAACTCAAAAATAAATTAAAGAATTCTATTATAATCTTCATTTATGTGCCTTTAAATCAGCGTTTTGATGAATTGTTTTAAATGCATTTGGGCTTATTGAAATTTGTAAAATGTTCATCGTTTTTATTTAATTAGCCTTAAGCAATCTTTTCTCATATTTTTGTGGTTATTGAAAGTTACTAAATGGAACAAAATTTAATTATATTTATTTTATCCACAAATCAAGTAATGAAAACCTTTCAAATGAATTTGAATGTAATAAAAGAACCCAATTTCGCTATTCTGCAATACAGCACTGTATATTTTGGGCTTCAAAGTAGTGTAGAAAACGGATAACTATTTTAATACTGTGTCCCATTCCTTTGACGGAATGAGATCCGTTAAAAATAGATATCACGTTTTAAGACGAATTTTGTCGAAATTTCTATAGCAAAATACCTCTCAGCCATATTTTCTATGTTATTTATAAATGAAAGCAGAGCTAAAAATTAATCTATCCTTCTTTTCTCAAAATTCATTTATCCTTTACTGGCTTGGAATTAATTCAAGGGAAAAAAATATAAATTATCTAAATTATATCTAAACGATTAATCAATATTTTTTATTTAAACCGATTTTCGTAAGATATATCCATTTGTATCCGAACTTTAAAACACTATAAAATGGCTTACCAAGATATATTTAGTCAAATGTAGATTTATTATAATGCATAATTTTGTAAAGCGTGTTTCATTTCAGTTAAGAAATATTTATTTTACTAAATTGCTACAAAACACCTATTTGTAGAGGATATTTAATAGTAGTTAGATACGAAGTGAACAAAGCTATTCGCATTTAACAATGC
This sequence comes from Argiope bruennichi, assembly GCF_947563725.1. NCBI lineage: Eukaryota > Metazoa > Arthropoda > Arachnida > Araneae > Araneidae > Argiope > Argiope bruennichi. Next base: position 101,610,714 of record NC_079161.1, read on the forward strand.
GTTACTTCATCAGAAGTGTATTTGATGCAATAAAACTTTCCTTTTAGTATTCTATTAAAAGCTTAAATTTAGAAATTAAACAACTAGACAGTAAACTTGTTATACCCGAAAATTAAATACAAACTGTGTATGTTGATATAAACAATTAAAATCTCACAGAGTTAAAGCTGCATAATGTGTTTTGAACTAAATTGTCTGAAAATTTCCCAAATGAAAGAAATCTTTTATTAAGATTACAAATAACAATTTCCATATATATTTAATTTAATTAAAAGTTATCGCGAAAAAATGTATAGTAATTAAACTGCCTGACACGAGCCTGCAGATGAAACGAGAAAGATCATAAATAACGATTACACCTAAATAGTCATTGGGCTTCATTTCAAATGCTCTCCATGATTTCATTGATGTGGGCAATTTGAGAGTTATTGTTGAATTGAAACATACAAAATCAATGAGAGAAGTCCGTGATATTTTTACACACTTATTTCATAAATATGGAAGTGCAAAATTCAAGAATAAAACAAAAACTTCAAGTAAACGCACCATTTTCTGAATCGGAAGGCATTTGTGTCAATGTAATGGATCTGTTATGAGCTAATGAAAGACGAGTTTGATTAATCTGAATCACGCATCCTTTATCTACATACTCGTGAATACAATCCCGCAATAGTTTTGGCCTCAGCAAGTGGAAGAAAGAGTATTCGACTTAGCATTCCTTCTTTATACTTTCTTTTTTTTTTTCAAAATTCGTAATAAAATAAACCATTATTCAAGTTTTTCTAGCACGGCATGTAAGATGTGCCGTATAACCATATTCTAATGATGCCAAAAATATTCAGATGGTTAAGAATAATCACTGTAATCAGGTGGCATGACAGAAAATAATTATTTCTTTCTGTGCACTTGATTATTTTACATTAAGTAGTTCTTAACAGTCTTAAAAAATAAGTGAAGATGACATTCACGGTGTATAAACTAAATAAAACAAAAAAAATATGACCTTCAAAATTTTTCATTATGATCATAAAATCTTGATAATCTTGCCACATGTGGTGATGACATTCTTGGAAAGAAAATATTAACTCATTTAGAATATATAAAAATAATGAAATCTATAACATTAACTTATTAACAATCCTAAAATTATTAGAAATTAATATTAGAAAAAATATTGTGTCTGCTACATTATTAAACTATCCATAGATGAAAGATATTAATTATGTAAAATTAAATATTATTGTGCATTAACGAAAAGAAATAAAATAGGAAAAATGCACTGGCCTAAATATTTCTATTCATATGACGAATTCTTTTTGTGAGGGGCTGGACCTTAGAATTGATATCTTGTGAACCGAAAATCTCAAAATATTATAGCTCTTGAACGACAAAACATAATAAAAAAAAGCAAAATATCAACAAATAAGAAATTGAAATCTAGATAAATAAGATGTACAAACCACACATTTAATAAAGTAAAGAAATTGGAAATTTGGAATAACCGGAATTTAAACAAAAAATAATTACTCGCTAAAATATCAATACTTAAGAAATTTGGATACCAAATATAAAAATAACAAGAATCAAAATATAAAATTTGTAAATTTGTAAAGCAAATTTTCCATGACAAAGGCGTCAATTTATTCATTATTTCTATAGATGGACGTATATTGCTCACCATAATATTCTACATTTATTACTTTATTTATATTTTTTTCATTTTTCTTGGATAGTTTCATTTGTCTTCTTATTGCCTCCATAATATACGATCCTTTTGAGGTCCAAAAATGCTATCTTCTTCTGATTAAGAGAAAAAGGAAGTCCATTTAAGGGTTTTATCAATTTATGAAACCGTTTTATTTCATTACTTGCACTTTGTCCTTCCCAACATATTATTCAGTCATAAATGTCCATTTTTTAAAGTTTATTTCATTCAAATTTTAAATATTTTTTATTTATATAATAATTTTAATAATTGTAGATTTATATCTCGAAATTCTTGTTGTCATTTTTTAAACACCTGGCGGCACATCAAAAACGAGTTTGAGAAGCTTTCTATGGGTTCTTCGGGCAGCTATGGGTTCTCGTCGCCTTGTTGAGTTCAGAAATGGTATAGGGCTGGCTACCCCCTACCAAAAAGGAGCGTTGTAACTTGCCCGGTGACGGTACTTAGGACTCAAGCATCATTCACATTATTGTTGTCCCGGTGATCAGATTCCTCCGAATACCTTCGAACAGGGCATAGTAACCTATTGTGATAAACATAATTTACTTATTTTGCATATTTTCGATTTTTTTCATAAGATTTTAAGTTTTAATTGGATATTTACTTTGATTCCTCCATGCCTACAAAAAAAATGGAAAGACTGTAGTAGACTGTGTTATGGATTCATATTTGAGCCACTCACTTTTATGACATCTGGCATGATTTGAAACTTTAGTCTGACAGTTTAAAATCCTGGATTCGGTATATATAAAAATAACATATAAAATATATGACCCTTTATCATATACTAATATAAAATAGGACAAGTAAAATAGAAAATGCAAGACGATAAATCCTTTTTTTTAAATGTAAATTATAATGAACTGCCTCCATACGGAATTAAGTAAAATACTAGAATTCATATTTTTTTTTAAATAATACATTCCCTGGAAAAGTGAAAAGGAAAAAAAAAAGAATAAATTATTATTTCAATTTTTTTCTTGTCATTATTTTTTTCACGCATCTTTTATGATGCCGAAAACACACAATTCACTTCACCCACTTCCACTCGACAAAACATAGTGATAGCTCTTCAAGTGAAATTATTCCAGGGGAGAGAATATGACAAAAATGCTTGTTGTGTGTTTCTTTTAATTATACCTCAGGGACAATTATTTGAGAACTTCATCGGCAAATTGGGACTGTTCGGTGAAGATAAAGTCTGAAAGTCACGACCTTGGAGATTCATTCCATTTTCAGTTGTGATAGTGATGAGTTAGATGAAATCAGGGTATCCCATGCTTAGTAGAAAAAATTATATGTATATGTTTTATATGCATAGTATTTTAACATTTAAAATACTATGCTATGGTTATTTATGCTGTGTGTTTCATTATGTGTTATTGTAATTGAAAATAAAATATATCATGAAAGATATTTGATTTCATTTTCATTTTTATATTCGAACTAATAACCATATAAAACAAAGCACGGAAAACATGAAACAACAGAAAAGGATCTCACTATAGATGTTGTTTTCAGATGCATTTTATTTTTAAATTTTAAACTTATTTACTAAATGGAAGACGTGTTTCAGTTATGGAAATCAAGATACTTAAAATAAGCCAGAGTTGTTATAGTATGAAAAATCTTGAAAATAATCTTGTCATTTGGGAATGAATAGAATAAAGGGATTATCTGTCCTGGCATCCTTGGGACATTTATAATATTAGTTTAAACACACAAATGGACAAACCATCCCTTTAATCTTCTCATACAGAAATCTCAACGTTCTATAGAAGATAATCCTTTATTAATGAATCACGTTTACAGATTTTAAGGATATTCTTTGTCTAATATATATTTATACAAACAATTATCTGCATTTTCATTCTTGGCGAACCGTTTTTATTATTTATTTCATTAAATTTTTAAAAACTAAGCAGAAAAATTCCTTCATTTGGCATATAAAATTATTTGATAATTCACAAAAACTGCTAGGTGCTTTATTGACTCGAACTGAGTATTTGGTGCAAAATAAAATAGTATACATCACTGTTTTCTAATCGAAATGAATGAAAAAGTTCATTCCATTAAAAATGCTCTGCTTCTTTATGTATCTTGATTTTTTTTTTTTTTTTTTTTTTTTTTTTTTTTTGCATTTTAATACAGCACCGTAGAAAATTTCAGTTCCAGAAGGCGCTCATCTGTCATTTTGGTGCATTCTTTTTTATGATTAATCTCTCTTTATCATTCATTTTTACTAAAAAATTCTTTTCTTATTTCTTACGTAAGAGTTCAATAACTGGTCACAATCTGTTTTCCAAGAGTTGCATAGGTCCTAACCACATGGTAGTAGAGAAGAGGAGAGGATACTAAAAAATGATCATCATTTTTCATTTGCAAGCTTGCGCGAAAGTTTAACGTAATGCATTCTCATTAAGTTCAAGTAAATATCTTTAGTCACTGTATTTTCAAATGAAAAAATAATCGGTTATTCCATCTACTAACAAAGCATCAACATCTGAGGAGCTTTCATAGTGTTATTATTTACAAATGAGGGAAATCGTTGATGATTCACTGTGTTTAAAATAGCTGAAAGAGCAATATTTTAAGCTAGATATCCTTTCAACGCTGAAAAACGAAAGAATATTTTATTTATTAATTCTACTACTGTCATTCAAGAATACAAATTTCTACTTCTGTCATTTAAAGATGTTATATGTTATGTTTATGTTATAAGTTATTTATATAACAATTACTAAATTTGGTATATTTTTTTATGGATACATCGTATTTCATCAATAACAACTCTATTTAGTTTAATTTTTTAAACATAAAAACGAATCTTTCATTGTACATTTCATATGTTTCTTTAAGATATTTTTGAAATGTCTCAAATAATTACGAGATTAAACGCATCAAATATTTTCCGTGATCTTTTTAAGTTAAGATGTCACATCACTAAAATGCATTCTGTACTAGTAACATGGATAGGACTTTGTATTTGATTCCATTTGTTTCATGTAATCATTTAAGTGAATTCTGTATTATATGATACCATTGTATGCATGTTTTCAAATTAATTTTGACATTTTAATTACTTTATAATGGCTAGAGATTTCATTAAAATCGTATTTTTCCCATGGGACTTTTCATTTCAATGAAATAAAATGAATAAAGAATATTTGTCTACCATTTTTGAAATATTTCAAGAATTTACTGATCATTTTCGAAGTTCGGTGTTAATTGGGTCGAACTTTATAAAAATAAAATATTTTCTTAATTAGAATAATTTTATTATTTATATTATATTAATATCTGTAATTTTGACAATAATAAGCAGTTAAATATGTAAAAGCATACTTTTATATGTAAAATATTCTAGGAAATCCATGAATATACTGCTTCCACTTATTACATTATTAATCAGTGTGTAATGATATTCTTAAATTTATAAAAATATCATTGACTGAGAAAATAGGAATAATATTCTTAAGCTTTAAAAATAATTGTTTTTAAAAATAAATTATTATTAGTGTAAAAATAAATGTACATATTTTCTTTTTTTTATACCTTAATTGGAAATTGGAAATTCATTGTCAAGAATATCTTACAAATGGGAACTCATTATTTCCATATTCATTGCAAGATGGCATTTATGGTTATTATGTTTCTTTTACTTTATTCCATTACTGGTATGTTAATCCCTAAATAAATTCCGATTTTCAAAAAAAAAAAAATCTATGAAAAAAAAACATTTTATTCAAAAGAATTTCTGATATAAGTTTATTCATTGCTTGTCCTTTTCAAATATTAAGCAAACAATTTTTATCTTATTTAAGTGATATTGTTGTTTATATAGCCATATTCTTTTCTGATAAAGTTTTTGAGATCTGCTAACACACCTGAGGCTGCAGGAAAAGGGATAAAAAGCTTTTCATGTTAGACAAAATGAAGGATTTAGAGACAGTTATTTATTTTGATATACTTCTATTTTGGTGAGAGGGGACAGACAGAATGTTTCCATGCAATCAGGTAATGCGAAAGAATTAGATCCTTTATTTTCTTACCCATGTTTGCTTGGATAATACTTTTACTACAGCCAAATATTATTTAAAAGAAGTTGCTATGGATTGAAAATATAAACGATTGAAAAAAACCAAGATTCTTGGAACTTTCAAGAATCATGTGCAAAATCGATGTAGTTGAATCATATGTAGTGCTAACTCCTATTTTCAACAAAATTATCATAAAAATATCCATTTTTATTCACTTTAATTTCACTTGAATTATTCATAATGCAAAGTTTTTTTTTTATTATTATTATTTTTATTATTATTATGATTATTGAAACTTTACTGCATCATGTATTTGAATTTTGAAAGTTTACACCTTAAGCATTGTTGATGCAAATGCACCATTTTAAATTTTTAGAAATTATTTTTCAGTTAATTGATTAATTAAATCCAATGCTATTCCTTATCAAGGGTAACACTTGAAAGTAAAATTTTAAAATAGAAATATATTTCTAGAATTTCATTACGAATTAACAACTAGTTCTACTACGATGACAACGATTCTCATCAGTTTAAAAATATATAAAAAAGAAACAAGATAGATAGAAATAGTCGTAAGGAAAGAAGCTAAAATATGGAGATTTTTTTTATTTAATTTTATTACCTTCAATGCTATTAAAATCAAAACTTAATGATTAATTTAGTTACATTTAAAAAATATTTACCGAATAATGTAGCTTAAAAATATTAACTCTAATGGCATTTCCCTCCTTTTCCTAAAATGTAAATTTGATTTTTTGAATGAATCTAAAAATTCCAAATCATGGTAAAAAATCAATATAAAAATGTTCCCCATTTTGAAGAAACTAGAATTATAATTCCATTCTACCTTTCGAAGTGTTTATTCGTTATTCCTTATTTTTCTTGTTAAAGGGCACGGCTAATATTGGCAAATCTTGTAAAGAGAGTAATTGATCTCTTTTCAAATAAAATCTCTTATGTTGCAGTAAATTTACTGAGTTGCTTGTTGCACGATCCTTTTAATCATACCTGAGGGACGATTGCTTTGGAAATACATATGCAAATTAGAAATGTTCTCAGGAAAAAAGCAGAAATTTGCAGAGCTACTTTGGTGTTTCGTTCTATTCGGAGTTGTCTCCCTGATTAGTTAAACGGACATCTAATTATTCCATGTTCCAGGGAATACAAATCTACTTTTTGAATTAAACCTGAATTATCACTGGCCTTCATTCGCCTCATATGCTAATTAAAAAGATAACATTCCCTACAAACGTGGTAATCGAGATTTACTTATCCATGAAGGTAGCTGTAAAAATAAAATTAAATGCCAAATTGACTATTCTGAAAAATATCACTTTTCTAAAAGTATTAGATTTGTAGATAAATGAATGAAAAAAGAATTACATTGCCTTTGTTTCTCCATGATTGTCCTGGTCTCTAATACATTATAATTAAATAAAGAAAGAATTTATTTTTATGCGATACTAAATAAAATATTTTTATGTTATCGCTAGCCACGATTTCGCCTGCTTTTATCTATTTCAAGTGATAACATGAAAAGGGCAAAAAAAAAAAAAAAATTACACTTACGTTGTAGAAATTTTATATTGTTATGGAAATTTCTTTCCAAATACGTATAATCCATCCGTATGGCTCAGTAACAAATAATGACGTTTATTCAACAGGAAGAAACAGACACATAGATGACAAGACACAATCAAGGCGTACAAAGATGTATAAAAGTACAATAAACATCATCAAACTAGTAGATAATCGTTTGTAACAGTCCATTAGAACTCACGATCTAATGGATTATCGTCAAAATTCCAGGAAACTCCAGAATCCTCCATTTTGTTGCCAAAGATGCCAAATTCGAAGTCAAATTCAGGCGCCAAGTCCGGTAGATCGTCGATCTAACGGCCAGCTGAGCTGTCTGTAAAACTGTCGTCCGTACGATAGAACTATATGCGATGGGAAGCAACATTACCAACTCGTAATATTATTAATTCCCTTAAGTTTAAAGATTTTCAACAATGATTAATTACTTTTCTAATAATTTAGTCTAAATGACATTTTGGGTTTCAAATTTTGCTCATATATGAGCAAAGACTCCTTAAAGCTAATAACATATAATTGGACATTAGAGAATCTTTGAATTTCTAAGCTGATATTGGTTTTTCATGATTGGTTTTTATTTTATAGTGTTTTTCTTGTATTTTTTTCTGGAAATATTTTTGATTTAGTCGTTAGGTTTTTATCATAAGCGTTCATATATATATATTTTAAAATGCATAATCAAATATTAAAATCTACATCTAAGATTTTGAGCAAGCTGATATACCAACAAAAAATTAATCAGTTCTGCGTATTAATAGGTTAAAAAAACGCCAATTGTCTGGATCCCGGAAATGGAAAATTAAAAGAAAATACCGTCCAATGAATTTTAGAATATTTGAAGAAGTTAATGTCATAAGATAAGAAGTTAATCCTAAAACAACGCAATGAAAACTAGTATGCTTATCATATGAAATAAAATTTTATTCAACAAATTAAAAAAAAAAAAACATTTGTCATTTCAACTAGGTGAATTAATATCTTGAAGGTGATAAAGTACAAGATAAGATTAGGCTAAATAATTTTAAAAATTTCAACAATTTTAAAAGACACTATTTAGTGAAAATTAATGCACTTACCATCCTTCTTGATTTCCAAATAAGACTTGAGGATAGTTTCTGAATTTTAAGAAGAATATGATCTTGCCCAATTATTTATCATCCATTTTAACAGCATTCAGCAAATATGTCAGTAAATACAGCTACAAGAATTATGTAATTTTCTAATCGCACAGGATTTTAGAGTTTGAAAGATATTTTGCATTTCAAATTATATTTCTAAATATGACATCTTTTTCTTAGAAGTCCATGTTGATTTACATGTAAAAGGTACCTTGATATATATTTGCTTTCCATTGAATTTTCTCTTGAATATTCAGGGACTATATTACAGATAATAAACAATCGCGATATTATTAAAATTTTTAATATAAATCTATGCAATTAATTCTATTATTGCAAATGGATGTCCATGAACAAATATTCCACAGTTTCTGAGATTATCCAGAGGAACTTCTGTATTTAAGTATGCAGAAAAGTTTCTTATTAGTTTGACGGGACACCAAGGGTTAGAGCAGTTATTACCTTTAAGTAAAAGAAAAAATGATGATAAATTAATGGTTAAAACAAATAAATTTAAATCTGTCTAAATTAAATAATTCGGAGATATAATCAGTGCAAGGGAGAAGTGATAAAATTGATTTTATGAAAAGAAACAGTTTTCCTTCTGAAAATGGAACGTAACTTATAGTTTGATTTTGAAACCTTTATGCAAAATACATGGTACACAACGTATTTATCTGATAGCAAATTTTTACTTTTTCATAACAGATAACCTCGACGTAATTTCTAAGATGTATTGCATTTAATTAAAAAAAAACTTTGCAGATATAAATATCATCGAGAAAGCGAAAGTTTTTGAAACTGTGAGTACCAGAGTGAAAGAGACCAAACCTTCATATCTGATATTACAAGATATGACGGAAAGAAACAATGCGTCATAGTTACTGAAACTCATGTGCATTGTCTGCATTTCGCTAAAAATGTTATCACAAATAGAGTGCAAGTGTACAATAGGTTTCCATGGCAATATTTAATGATAATTTATACTTTAAAATGACAATAAAAACTTAAATTTATCTCAAATCTTTTTTTATTTAGTGTAAGCATGGAGGATATTATAATGAACACAGTTTTTATTGAAATTTTTAGAACATATTCTTTTCTTTAAAAAAATGCAGTTGCACAAGTTTCCTTTGCATAAGAGCAGCATGCTTTTTGATGACTAAAGTTTTCTGCCTTAGTGATATTTCGATTTTTCCAAATAAATTAAATTTAAAACTTGTTTCTTTGTAATTTTTTATTGTTTTTTTTTAATTTTATGTTGCTATTACACAAAATATAAATTAAAAATGAGTTTTCGGCTTTAATGGATTATTTTGATACAATCTAAAAGATGTTTTGGAACGGACACTTTATTTTTGAACCATTGTCATATGAATCATCTATACTTCCACTCCATCCCAGTGTAAAATATTTCACCTTTGCATCAGGTTTCAAACAAATCCTGAGTACACTGCGGACTTTTAATAGCATCGGGGTTAGAGTACGCTGTTTTCAAAGAAGAGAAAATATTACTAGGCCAAAATATTGTAAAATCATTTAGGAAATATCTAATAAAACAGCTTTCCACTGTTTTTCTAAATTATTTTTTCACCATGCAGTTTTCTCTTCTTAAATTGATAAATTCAGATGTAATAAAAAAAAAAAGAAAACACAGATATTTATTGAATCTTAAATCTATCCATTTATCTATTACACGAATATCAATTTTTTAAACTAAATTGATTAGTGTAGCACCAGAACTGTTATGCGTCATCAGATGGGATGGCAGATCTCTGACATAAAGCGAAAATTCTGGCAACCCTTGACACACGAAACATAATATTTTTGGAGTTTTTCTTCAGTCTTTTCTTCAGTCTCTTCCTTGCTTGCATGTGAGAAACCCATGTTTACTTAAAAAATGTAATTTTTATAGAATCAGTTAATTAAAATTTCTTTTAAATTATTTCTTGATTAATAGCTATAAATTGGCACCCTGTACCTGGAACCATGCAGCTTGTGAATTGCACGCACGGCTCAGTTTTGTTATAGGTAAAAAGACGATCGTCTGTACCTTTACGGAAAGGATTCAACCTGAATCTTGAAATCTTGATCAACCTGATCAATTTGAAAATAAACTGCGTAGCATAGAATGTACAGTACCAGATACATCCCGAATCTCTCAGATAAATTTATAGTTTTTTTTTCGATAAGTTCATTAGTTTATTTTCTGTATGATCGTGTATTCTCTTAACAGGAAATAAATTGATAGAATTGTGAATTAATGCTTTGATTATTTTATAAGTTCATAAATTGTTATTTTAAGGAAAAATCTAATTTTGAATGATTCACGTGTGTTTGAATCAGGTGTTTAAAAATTCTGTACTTCGCATGCAATGCAATTACTTTCGTTTCTGACATTAGCACTTTCATGTGCTCTCTTAATAGGAAATGAATTAGTAGAGTTGTGAATTTATGCTTTGATTATTTTGTAAATTCATATACTGTTATTTTAAGAAAAAATCTAATTTTGAATGAATCAAGTGTTTCAAAATTTTATACTTCAGATGCAATGCAATTACTTTCGTTTCTGACATTGGTATGTTCATGTGTTCGCTTAACAGGAAATGAATTAATATAGTTGTGAATTTATGCTTTGATTATTTTGTAATTTCATATATTGTTATTTTAATAAAAAAAAACTAATTTTGAATAAAGCAAGTGTTTCAAAAAAAAAAAAATTATATTCCATACGCAATGCAATTGCTTTTGTTTCTAACATTCCAAGCTGATGGATGTTCCGATGTTGCCATTAAAAATTTTGTGACTTTCTGTTTAATTTGAGGATTAGACTGCTGCCACTATAAATATTGTAACTTTTCTGTTTACAAACATTGGAATTTTGAGATTCAGCTACACTTTAATGTTGTTTATGTTCATGAATCTCGGCAACTAAAATTAAATTGTTAATATTAAATTTAAATTTTATTAATAATTAATTATATTTGAAAATAAATTTGGAAAATTTAGGAAATGTTCTTGAGATAAATTATGATTACTGTATGCCTATGATGAATGATAATTTGTTGTGATTGATGTTATTGAGTTATATCTAATTGATAATCTGAATGAGATTGATAATTATGTAATTACATTTATTTACTCAAAATAAGATTTATTTTATAAATTTCGAATAGCTAGTGAAATTTACTTGAATTACTATTTGAGTTTAATTGTAAAAAATAATTAATTGTTAATATAAAGTGAGTTGTTTAAGATATTTTAAACTTTATCTATTCTGAAACTTTAATAAATGAAAGAAATTGGTGATATGTGTTAAGATAAAATTATGACCGCTACTAAATATTGTTGTTGATAAAATGTTAATTATGAGTAATTTAATGAGTAGGATTATGACGATGTAATCAATTAGTATTTTGTTTAATTGATTTGTGTATGTCAATTTAATTACCAATTCTGTCATTGTTTTCAGTCGTAGTAAACATTTATTCAAATCAAAAGGTTTATTTTCAGCTGTTAAAAATTTGAAATATTTAATTGACAAATTTATTTGTAAAATCTAATATATATGTATATTAATAAACATTTTGAGAACATTTGTGAATGACACGTTTTAAACTGAACTGCAACATGGCTTTTCTAGCCAGAGCAACACGTGAAGACCTGATCATATTGGCTATAGAGTTGGGTGAGACTCTGGGCAGCAAAGAGACGAGGGTTACCTTGAAGGATGTCATTTTGAAATCTGTTAACTATGAGGAGGAATATATTAAAGAATTTCTTTTCACCATCACAAAGGAGCAGAATGCAAGGGTCAAAGAAGAAAAAAGTAAGAGCAAGGACCGGAACCGAAGAAAGGGAGAGATCGAAAAGACTCGAGTTGGAATTCGAGGAAAGGAAATGCAAGGATGTTCGAGCTGCAGAAGTTAAGATTGCAGCACAATACAAGTCTATCACAGACGAATACAGGGTCAAGTTCAGAACCGTTGGTTTCAAGACCCAAGTGGGATCTACAAACCCTGAACCATCGATTCGATCCTAGCAAAACGACATCAGTCTTTATCTCATTCTCTTTGAGCGACAGGCTCAAAGTGCAGAGGTACCGAAGGAGTTTTGGGCATCCCATCTCATCAGTTTGTTACCACGTGATATTGCACAACTGTTGGCTCAGGAAACCGAAGAAGTTGCTGAGGACTTCGACCACATAATAAAGCTTTTGCTTAAGCAGGACAAGATGACACCAGAAAAGTTTCGACAACTTTTCAGCAAACATACAAAAGGACCGGAAAGCTCCTGGACAGATTTCACTTATGAAATAAGGAATTATTTGCATGGATGGATCACCGTCCTAGAAATAAAGACGTTCGATGATTTGATAGACTTGATGGTCACCGATCAACTGAAACGTGCCTCCAGAGGTGCGGGAACACTTCCTCAACGAATGGACGCACCCTACATCGTCCAAAGAACTGGCACAGAAACTAGACAACTACGAAATGGTTCATCAAAACCTAAGGAAGGAACCGTCGTCTACTGCCAAGAAGTGGCCTAGTAGCAAAAACAAGATAAATTTCCAAAATCAGTAAACACGACATGAGGAGAAAGTTGGAAACCAAGAAATGAGGCCTGCAATCTATTGTTACGGATGTTTCCGACCTGGATACATCAAAGCCAAATGTCCCACTTGCTCTCCATCAGAACAAAGAGACAGGCTGTCTCTCAACTTTCTGACTCTCCAAGCAATCAGTTCTCTATTAGCTTTGCTGGATATAAACATTGCAGGTTAAATGTTAGAGCCCCTGCTGACACCGGCGCTTCAAAAACAGTTGCTGGAGAACTTCTGTATTTTTGTTTGTTAAAGCAAGGTGTGACCTTTCGGCCAACTAGCATCACAATGATTTTGACAAATGGTTGTCAAACTAAAGACGCAGCTTGCACCGCCCCGGTGACGTTTAAAATTGAAAAGAAAAGTCTTAAATCGTACTCTCTAGCTCTGCCAAAAGCAAAAAGAAACAGAACCTTGATCGGGACCGACTATCTTGGAAAGGCTGGATTAGTACTTTACCTGAAGCACAAAAACTGGCACTTTTATGGAGATCAAACGAGGAAAATCCCTTTTCGAGAAGATATACCAGTTTGCCTCCTACGCCCTGTAAAAAATGTACCAGACCCTGCGTTTCCCTTACCAATCAACTCTGTAAGAGACGAGACTGAACTGGATGCCTGTCAAGAACCCGATGCCTCGTCTAATCACTTCTCTACAATTTAGATTAGAGAAGTTGTTCAACTACAGAATTGTTGCCTAGGTGAAGAGGAAGGAGAAGGTTTGACCAAACCCCAAATGTCTCGTTTGAACCAACTGTTAATGGAATACCAGGATTCCTTTAATCCAGGGGAGAACCAACGCCGTACGTTGAACATCGAATCGATACAGGAAATGCACCTGGAGACCGAGTATGTGTAACTACTCATCAGAAGAGCAACAAAGCAAATCAAAAATCTGCAAAGTTTACACCACGGCGTGATGGACCTTACATCGTAACGACCCAACGCTCCTTGACTAGTTACGAAGTTGCAGACCCCAACAACCCAAATGTCCCACTTGGAACATACCATTCTTCAGCTTTGCGCCCATGCCTTGAGTCTCACTCCAACAGTCAACCTGTACACCCTTTGCGTAGAATATGTCGTCTTAAAAAGAACTGAACTTTATAAACTTCTCTTGCTGACTTCTTGTCGAGACGACAATGAAGCCAGAGGGTTAGTATGTAGCACCTGAACTGTAATGCGTCACCGGATGGGATGACAGATCTCTGACTTAAGCGAACATTCTGGCAATCCCTGACACCGGAAACAGAGTATTTTTGGAGTTTTTCTTCAGTCTGAGTGCGGTTTTCCTTGCTTGCATGTGAGGAACCCATGTTTACTTAAAAAATGTAATTTTTATAGAATTAGTTAATTAAAATTCCTTTTAAATTGTTACTTGACTAAAACCTATGTTAGACAATTTTTTAAAACGAGTAAAATTAAATATTTTTTTAAAAACAAGAATGAAAATACATTTTGTTTTTTGCTTTATTTTTTTAATTCAGTTTTATTTTAGGATATTCAGTCTTAATTTTTATGCACTAATTTCCTCAACAGATAAGATAAATTTTAATGTCTTGAGACCTGAAACATCTGTTAAAATGGAGACAGAGACAAAGAAGGAGTTAGTGAAAATTTAAAAAAAATATTTTAAGAAATATACTTATAAACTCTCCCTAAGAGTTATTTAATTTTAGTTTTATATTTTTCTTTTGATAAAGATTTTATGCGATTTCTTCAAAGTAGGAGCACTTTTTAAATTTGGTACATTGACGAGGCTGCAATGATAAAACTCGATGTTATTTCTCAATTAAAACATATCAAGAACTATTTTTTTTAGTTTTATGATGTTTTATTTCATTCCAAAATATGAAAATTTTAATTGCTTTTGCAGCTGTTGAATCTATTCGAATTCTGAAAATCATGTTATGAAATCGGTTACTAGAAAAACGCGTATCGTCATCAAAAATTCAAATTATTATCCCATCATTTCTTTTAGCGATTTCTTTGTACCAACAAAGCCTTTTCACGTTGCCAGGAGGCCAAGATTAAACTCCAGCAATTCAACTCGGCAAAACGCTAATGATAACTGTTCAAATAAAATTCTTCCCTGAGCTGTGAATATAATCAAAATGGTTGTTGCACGATTCTTTTAATTATACCTCAGGGGCTATTACTTAAGAAATACGTATGCAAATTAGAAATGTTCGGCGGAGATAAAAAGTGAAATTCTGCATCGCTACTCTAGATTTTCATTTTATTCGGGGTTGTTTCACTGATTAGCTAATATGGAATCTAATTATTTTATGTTCGGGGAAAAACCGAAAATCTGCTTTTCGAATTAGCTGTTGCAACACCGACTAAAGCTAATTTTTCTCGTGTGTTAATTAACATTTCAGTAAGAATCGGTAGTTTGAATTTTTGTATTTATTTATGCATAATTATGAACTTATTAAAATGAGTTTAAAAAGACGAATTAACAAGAACAGAAAATAATATTAAATGGTTGACTTGGATTTGTGGTATTTTATTTCAAAATAATCTTGATATAAGATTTTTTTTTTTTTTTACTCATTGTGACCATTTTTTATGCGCAAGCAATATTTTTCTAAGAATTATTTTTCTTTCATAAGTAATGAAACAATTTATTTTATGCTTAGATTTTTGTCTCGTCTTACGCTGCATTATTTTATGCAATTTTCCCTTTAATTTCATCCATGTCGCTCCTTACGACATGTATTAATTTTACTCTAGAATCCCAAAATACTTGACAATTAAATTTGCAATTAGTTATTTAAAAATAATTAAAAATATTCATGGGAACTTATTTAAGAATGTCAGGTATCGCTGCATTTTTATTCGGAAATTCCATACAATCGAACGATGTCTTAGGTAACATAAGAAGTAATTACATAAATTCACATTGTTGTACATTAAAAGAACGGAATTGGTGTAATATTTTAATATTTCTTCTCTTTTCTTTGTCTTATATTTATGTTAATATTTATTTTTATTACTTTAGTTATTTCAGTTTGGGTATGGAAAAAATGGATCCATTTTTATTGCGAAATTTCAGATTTCAAATACCCCAGTTAATCAAAAAGTTGATATGTATGTTTATATACAGAGTATTACAAATATATGTATACGTTTTGAAAGATTGCATTGAAAATGAATGGCTTGCATCAAAGATTCATATTTCAAATTACTGTTAAATATTCATTTTGAAAATGAATATCTTTATATGATTCCAATTAAATAATAAAACACTTTTCCGTTTTATGTTAATGTGACACCTCTTCTTAAAAATGACCCAGCCAGTCATCATAATTATGGTTACTAGATAATCGATAAGCCACGTTTAATATTGAAATTTTAATTTATCAGGTACCAGTTTACTTAGGATATTCTTTCCACATATGGACTAATTAGTAGCTTTTACTTTTACAGTGCATAACTAGCAGTGTTTACTTGAAGTTGCAACAGTAATAATTAAGGTTATAAATTTTAGATAGATTTGAGAATTTAAAATGTCATTTACATTAAAAATACACTACATACTTTCCTATCGTCATGAATGCAAACAAGATTCTTTCATCTCTTTTCTTTTCCATCAGATTTCAATCCAATGAGTTTTAGGAATTTAAAAGATTTATCACATTCTATGGCTCAACAAGTATTGAAAATGAAAGAATTGCACGTTCATTTATTCAGTAACTTAGTAACTTACTGAAAAAAGTTCTTTAACAATTCGAACACTTCTAATTAATAACACGAATCTATATTTGACATAAAAACTTCATTGTATCAATAAATTTTATGGCAATTACTTTTGATGATGTTGATTTTGATTGCCGAATTAAAGATAAGACGACAAGTTTGGTATTTACTCCTTTTAGCAATATTAAACTGTCGAAACATGTTAAAATCCTCAATACTTTTCTGTTGTTCTTTTTAATGATAAACTTTTGTATCCAAATAAGGATAAGAATAACAGTCAATCAATATTCTAATTAATGAATGACTGGGAAGCCCAAGAAAAACACCTTAGTAAAAGGCAATTCGAAATTTAAAGAAAGTATAAGTTACTGACTTGCTTTCAAAAGGCAGCGCTTGAACAAAATATTCAGATGAAATCTTATATTTAAACTCCTCCTATGTAAAAATTAGATTTTTGCTATTCGTTTATCAATATTTATTTTTTAATTGCGAAAAAAAAATTTTTTTTAATTCAAAGTTCATGTTGTTATTGTTAACGTACACCATAACTCGCGCATCTGTGAAATGCTGTATTAACAATCGATTTGCACGGCGATCAATATGAGGTGATGCACCATCCTGCATGAAAATGATGTCTTAAAAGCATCCACGCTGTAGAAGAGTTGGGATTACAAAATCCCTCAGCATATCGTGATACCGTTGTCCTCAGTATGTCATGGAACAGGTTCGTATTCTATTTGAAGTTATATCTTCAAAGAAATACTGTCCAATGATAAAGGCAGCTGTAAAACTACACTATACTGTCACTTTTTAGGATGCAAGGGTTGTTCCGGGCTAACGTGTGGGCTTTCTTCTGTTCAAATTCGACAGTTTTGGGTGTTAGCTTGCCCATTGAGGCAAAAATTGGCCTCATTACTCAACAGAATGTTTCATGGCCAAGTTGTGTCAATTACTATTCGAGCAAGAAATTGAAGTGCAAAAGTTTTATGGAATTCTAAGTCACCATCCTGCAACAGGTGCACAGACTTGATTTTATATAGATAAAAATGCAAAATCTGCCGTGCGATGTTTCGTACAGTTGAATACAGGCATATCTAGAACACGGGAAAAACTGGCAAACTCACACTATTACGGGCGACTACCTGCTGGCTTCAACGAGCGCGGTTGCAACTTTTTCGACACCGGAAGACGGTTTTTTTTTTTTTTTTTCGTCTTCTACTGGAAGAATTTCAAGTAACTCCGTTTTTTTTTTTTCTTTTTTTTTTTTTTTTCAAATTTCTTCATTTTCTTGCGTAGGGCACCTGACGACATTGGACCTCTTCGTATTTGCTTCTTACGACGGAATACCTTTAGAGCTGCAACGGAGTACTGTTACTTCTGGTAGAACAATTTCACCAATAGCGCTTTTTCTTCCAACATAGCCATAACGAACAGAGAAGAAACTAATGTTTGTACCCCCGCCACCTCCTTTTTATCCAAAGAAAAATGGTAATAGACATGCTCTGTAACGCAAATTAAGTTTCACATTTTCAATATTTGCAAATAAATGCCCTAAGTATTACAGCGCCTTCTATTGGTGAATTTCTGCACTATTTTTTAAAATTAATAAATGTCAAACGCATTAACTGAATAAACTGTAGTTCAAATTTTATCTTATTTGCCAATAGAACGCATTTTACAGCTCTCTGAAGTGGGAAACTTATTTCTTGCTAATGCTGTATTTTTGAGAAGTTAAAGATCGTTATTTCTATCAGGCAATCATTCAAATATTTCAGATTCAGTTTTTTGTCTCTTTCACAGAGTGAGCAAGCTGTTTACTTCATGGCCTGTTTACAATGATGTTTCTGTTTATTTTACAATTTTTTTTTCTTCGCCATTGTTTAGGACAGCGGTTCTTAACCTATGGGTCGCGACCCAAAATTGGGTCGCGAAGCATATTTCTTGGGTCGCGCTGAGTCGAACCAAAAAAGTTAGTAATACACCAAATTTCTCCGAGGTGAAGTGGATTACTCAAGTTGCTTATTTGTCAGATATTTTATATGAAATAAATAATCTAAATACGTCTATGCAAGGACGTAATCATACTATTATTGAATTAACTGAAAAAATGACATGTTTTAAAAATAAACTCAAATTATGGAGAAATAAGGTTGAAGTAAAGAAACTTGCTTCATTCCCGACTCTTAATTTACTTTTTGAAGACAATAATATTGATTTTGAAATACAGAAAATTATCATTAATCATTTAGAAAAACTAATAGCAGACTTTGATCGATATTTCCCTGCAGACGATGTTTTCAAATATAATTTGGTTCGAATGCCATTTAATTTTGATGTAAGTGATTTGCATGAGGAATTTGTTAATATTAATCAATTTCAAGGACAATTAATAGAAATACAAAGTGACCAAGCACTTCGATACAATTTCTACAAAAACACTGAATCTTTATGTGCTTTCTGGTTAAAATTAAAAACCGAAAAGCCAATAATTGTTAAAGAAGCTCTAAAAGTATTATTGCCCTTTGCAACAACATATATGTGTGAGGCTGGTTTTTCGGCTCTGTGTGTAATCAAAAACAATTACCGGAACAAGTTAAATCCTGAAATAGATATAAGGTGCTCCTTGACAAGCATGCAACCGAGGTTTGAAGATCTTTCAAAATGTATTCAAGCACAAGGTTCTCATTAAAACTGTATGACTTGCATTTAAAATTTAAAAGACTTAACAAATGTATTGATATTTCTTTTTTTTTTAGGAATAAGTTAAAATGTCAATTATTTTCAAAAAGTTATCAATATATTTAAATTTGGTCAATAAAAATTATTAAAAACACTTGATTATTAATTAAATTTTCCTTGGATCGAAAAGTATATTTGTTTATCTTTATTATTAAAAAAATAAATAAAAAATTTGTAAGTTAAAAAAAATCATCATCGTAGGATTGAAGATTTTTTAAAAATACGATCTAAAATGAAGCAATGAAAAAATTTTGACTTTTTCTCAAATATTTCTCAAATTTGGGTCGCGGCTTAAAAAGGTTAAGGACCACTGGTTTAGGATAATAGGGAAAAAACCTAAAGAAAGGAGGGATAGAAAAACATTTGCTAAATCTAACGAAATTGAAATTTTAATGCCTGCTATGCGAGTAAACAACGTTTGAAAAATTAAATAATAATATTTTTTTTGTACTGTATGAGTCGTTTATTTTGAAATTGAGCCAAGTCTATTTTTAAAAAAAAGGGGGGGGGATAATGGCAGTTATAGATAAAACTTGTTATGATCTTCTTATGAGTAAAAAATTTATAGTAAAATAAAATTTAGATTCTAGTATTCGGGAGATGGAAGTTTTAGCTCTTAACAGTATTGAAAATCTGTTTATTTTGAAAGTGGTGCAAGTCCATCTTAGATTGAAATTATATTTGAACGAATATATTACGTTAAAATTTAGCTCCGGTTGCTGTGTGGTGAAGCAAATGTGGACGTTTGACATCATGTCTGAAATCTAGGGTGTTTCTATTTATCTATTTTTAATATTGAAAATAATAAAATAATTTCATAAATAATAAAAAGTGTATCTTAATTTTGTGTGCCGATAGTAATATGTTTACTTCTAGCACCGACTATCCAGTTTAGTGACAATTAAATATATATCATTGATCACAAATTTTTATTGTCAGGACATTCATTTCTACTGAACGATCGTGATTTTGGAGTGGAACTATCCAGTAACTATTCAATCCAGAAACCAGTTCCTTGCATATTCCCCAGGATTTATATAAAGTAATACAAAATTGTCGAAATCATAATAAATTTTTAGTACATGAAATGAAACGTAGAAATTTATTTTCAACCCAACCTCTGGAAAAAGCAGTTTAAAAAAAAAAAGAAAAATACCGATGGAGAAACTCTGAATTGATTAATTATATGCTTGATCAGATTTACAAGGGATACACCATACAAATTGTTCAACAAAACTTCGTTAGAACTAGATGCTGAATTTAAAATTATTGATTTGTCACCAAAACGAGGAAGACCAAATAATTTCGGAAATATAGAATTATCTTTTATGGATGAAAAAAGGAGATCTATTACATCTGAAAAATACAAGGATATGATGGATTTATTATCATATATACCTCCCGTCCACCATGAACCTTTTAAAATGTTAAATCCTGAATAAAATTCAATTTAATTATACCTGGGTATAAACTGAAAATATATAATTTCATTGAAATTTATAATAAAACTGAAATACTGTTATGTTATATTTTCTACACAAATATTCTTTGTTTTGTTTCACTTTTTATCAAATGATTAAATATTTATAAAAATTTGTATAGTATTTTGTTTTTATTATTAAAATAAGACTGATGCAACTGAAATATTTCCCTATTAAATGTATGTTTACAATAATTCATTTCATTTTCAAGGCGAGGCAAGTCCATTTAGTTATAATAAAACTCTTATTTTTTTAATCAGCATCGTAAACACTATTGCATTACAAATTTACATTATCTGGTACCACAAAATACAAAAAATATATCTATTAATATTTACCAATTTTTTTAATTTATTGAAACGCAAACATTTAAATATGTCGCAATAACAAAAAATGGACTTGCCCCATTTTCAAAGTAAATGGCTCATATAATGATGTATAAAAATTAGATTATTTTTCATACTCAATCTTATTTGCTTGAATGCTGTTATTCCTTTGCATACAGATTTTTTAAAAAAAATCTCCTGTTGCGAAAAGGAATGTAAACACTTAAGAAAATTATGTGTTTACTTTAAATATTTTGATTTTGAGCAGCAATGGAATTACTTAATTGCATGCCTTTCAATACAATTTTTTTTAAATATTAATATATATATATATATATATATATATATATATATATATATATATATATATATATATATATATATATATCATTTAATATTATTTTTGTTATATTTCAAAGAAGTGTTATTTTTTTTTAATTTCAAACACAAATTCAATAAATATTTCTTTAAAAGACAGTGTCTTTTTACACACTCTAAACACATGATTTTATTAAATTTTTACTTTTCGAATATTTCTCCTTAACATAGAGATAGTGTTGGAATCATCAAAAAACGTGAACTCGATATTTTGGCGTAGCATCGTGACTCGGAAGAACTGCATCCAAAAAATGTATTTTTGGTATTGCATCTGTGAGCATAATAACTAGACACCGATTTCAAGGAGGAAGACGAAACCTAGTATATAAACTTCATGCAAAATGTGTAGATTTTTGTTAAATTTTGAATGAAATGTATTCAAAGGAAGTCGAGTACAAATGGGCTCGACAGTTACAAAAGTGCTGGAAAACTTGATACTTAGATGTGGCATCTAAAATGCAGAACGGTGTAACAAATTTGGAACCAAATTCATCAAGACGTTAATAATTAGCTGGGAAGTACTTTTCGATGCATGTAAACGCAATAATAATAATAATTTTTTTAACTTGGATAAATGAAATTTGATACACAGATTTAGCAATTAAAATATTGATTTTTATTTCATTTCGAAGTAAATCTGCCAAAGAGTCAGTAAATCTGCAGTCTCTGCAACATCTCAAATGTGTAAAGCTTAAATGAATGAAATACGGTATGTAACCTTATAACTGACCATATATGAAGTTCTTTGTAAAATTTCGGATTAATGGATTGGAAAATAAGTGCGTCTAAAACTCATATTTGATTTTCAGTTATTTATTTATTAATCGCATGCAGTGATTAATTTCCGAAAAGGGCATTCTAGATTCAATAAAAATGTTCGATTCATGATAAAAAATCTATATTTCGTAACTATTGTTCACAACTGCCAACAATATGTTTTCTTCATTATATATTATGAAGCAAATAACTCTCATCTGTAGGATTCTGAAAATAGAAATTTGACCACTCGGATCATTTATAACCTCTCTCAAGATACGCTATTTTATGACAAGTAGAGATATACACCGCTATCGGAGATTATACGAGAAAGTATTGCTCCCGCTTAATTAATTCTTATTAATTCTGAATTCTAGAATTAATTTAACTTTTTGATAGGAATATTTTACTGTTATACTCGATAAATTATATATTTTTTAATATTTGGAAAGAATAAAGCTTGCAAAAATGATTAAACCATATGTTTGAAAAAATAAGACATTTAATTTTAATGGTGATTTATAACAAAATTAACTATGATATGTTGCAAATGCAATACAGAGCCCGTATGACATAAAAGTTCAAAAAAACATCAAAGAAAGACTTAGAAAATATCAAAAATATCTTTGAGTAATATATCTAACTATGAAATATAATATTTAATGCTTTAAACAATAATTTTTTTTTTAATTTTCAATTTCCATTGTTGTAAATTACGAAAGTACTTAATTTCTAAAAATTAAATTTTTGTTACCTCAAAATTTTGTTTACTCTTTCTTTGCCGTTGTTATAAACCATTCAATTTTAAGCATATAAATGAAGCTTGTTTGTATGTTTTTATTTCAAAAACAGTCAGCACCGAGCTAGGAAAAATATTAAATTCTGACTGACAAGTTGATGTAGTGGGTAGTAATAGTTGCTAAAATTTAGCTTGCATAATAGTTAGTAGCTAGTCACTACACCTTCACTTCTGCGAAATCCATTTTTAAAGAAAAAATAGATTAATTCAAAATTAAAGGTTTGAAAAATATATTTATTTAAATGTTAATCTAGAAACACTATATGTACAATATTTCCAGGAAATAATGGAGAAAGTAGTGAAAAAATCGATAGCAAAATTCTATAGAAACATGTAAAATACAATATTAAGAGAAAACATTTAATTAAGTGCTACAAATCAAGGACGACAAACATTTTAAATTTTCTACAAAATTAGTGAGCTTCACAGAATGACAGATATCCCAAGCTGATACGATTTTAAACAAATACATTGCAAGAAGAGATTATAATAGCTCTTTTATATTCATGCGCATAGCTTATATCCAAAGCTTCATTTTCTTCAAGGTGCATTTTTGCTATTTCAAAATAATGACGTATTGACCGGAAAATAATTTAGTTTTAGAATGAGCGCTATTGAAAAATTAGAATGTTAGGGCATTTTTTTTCCCTTCATATTCTCGAATGTCATTAACATAAATAAGCTGATAAAAGCAATATCCCAACACACATAAATCTCTATCCTACTTATTGATGTAAAAGCACAAAATTTAAAAACGATTAATACCTAAATTACCTATGTCTTGCCCACGTGGCCGGTTCCTCATAAACACGCCCACCAGGAACCCCATTTAACTTTCTTACGCAAAGTGCCCCCAGATATTTATGGTACACCGATATCAATTAAAAACACACAAAGGCGGCCCAAAAAATCAATTTCCTCTCGTTCGGGTGCCCGAATAGCGGCAGATGTCCGAGACCCAAATCATTAGCCCTTTCCTTTATTTATGGCACGGGCCGCTCTGAAGCCGGGGGAGTGTGAAGTGAAAGATGAGGCTGCCACACGCAAAGTTAATACTTTTAAATCATCGTCTGCATCTTTGGGGAACACTTTTACTCGGTCGGGAAAAATGCTTTCGATCTGTGCGAAATGGGTGAGGGCCGAACGGGTGAACAGGTGAATTCAATTTTAGACGAGAGGGAGGTTTGCTTTGAGCGCTTCAACAAGTTCTGTGGTGTTGGATTGTTACATAAACACAAGAGTTGACTTTTTATTCATTTATTTGTGCTTTATTTAACAGGATAATTTCTTTTTTGTCGGGAATATATTACTTCTTTCATCCAGTTAAGAAATCATGAAAATTTTTGATGATATTTTGAGAGTATGCGTAGGCATTTAAAGTTAGTTTTGCTTTAAACTAAATTATTAGATTTTGGAATGCACAGTTACAACATTATTACAAATCTGACTATAACCTGACTGGTCCTAGTAGAATTCTTACAGAGAAAAATAATAATTTGGTTACAAGAAGCAACATGGTCAATCTAATTAATAAAGAGAGATGCATTTTAACTCATAGATTTCACTTTTAACACATCGCCACAAAATTGAAATATGTTCCAAGATGTAACATCTACTTCTAGAGAAGCAATTGACTCCTACAATATTTTAGATAGCCAAAGATCCATCTTGCATGAAAAGAGTTTATCAACTTCATTCTCAAATTGGTTATAGCAATAAACAACCCCTTCCTCTTCCAATTCAAGCAAAGGCTTGAAATTCGTAGCTATGACCTGAAAGCTCTCGCTCTGAATAGTTAAAGTTTCCTAATATGATATTGCAATGCACTCATGAAGGAAAGTACAGTTGTTAAATGGTCAAAAATGTCCTTGACTTGCTCAATAAAGTGTTGGATAAATGTTTTAAGATTGATTTAAGTGTTATAAATCAATAAGCTGTATATTAACATTTTTTTTTGGAAAATTGGTGGCAGTAGTGTAGAATTATTTCTAATTCTTAGTGTCGGATAAATATACAGTTCTTTAAATCAGTTGTATTTCGCTCAGCTAGAGAAAAGAAATTATTTGTTCGCTGGAAAGAGGTTTAAATTTAGAGTGCGATTTCTGTTTCATAATTAGCATCTATTTATTTAATGGTAGTAAATAAACAGATTTTGGTGGCGACAGTAGTTTATAAGGAAGGTGAATGTCGAATTTTAAGAAAAGCGCATTGCTTTGAACACATTAAGTTAATTGAGCATGTTAAATTCACCGCCTTAATTAATTTAATGATATGAGCAATATACTTCTAAGAATAAATGGAAGATATCATCAGTAATGAATAGGTTGACGAGAGCAAGATAAAATCAATATGGTTAAAACCCAAATCAAATCGTAGGCCTATTAGGAATTTTAAATAACTCGCTTCATTGAAATATACTTTATACCTAAAAGGATTTGATGCAATGGAACTATAATAACAGAACTTCGGTTATTCGAATGAAAGGAATCGGATAAATTCGGATATGATTTAGAGTCGAATGATTCAATAAAACTAAGAAACTCATTAAAAAAGGACATGAGACACAGGAAAACTTTAATGAGATACAGAAATTAATATCATAATGCAGACTGTAAATGCAAGAAGTACAAGAAATTATGTTTGAAGATTCATTTAATTACGTATATACTAAAATTACAAAATTATAATGAATAAAATTTCAAAAATTTCCTTTTTGGATAGTTTGAAATTCGTAATATTGGAATTTTGATAGTTTGAGTTATACTGCATATTATTTGCATGGTCAGTTGCTTGTTTGAAAATCAACTGAATTTTTTGCAGAGCCAATTCTGTAGCAAAGGGAGACTAACCTTTCTGACTTAAAACAAACGATATAAAATGTTCTAAAGGACAACTCAATCTAAAATCAAGCCGAAATTTATTCACATATTATGTCATTTAGTGGAACGAGTCTGAATTTACTCCAATTTCTTGAATATTTTTTTCTTTGTGTTGCTGTTTTTCATGGAAAAAAAACCTACGCCTCATTAATTAATATTCTGTATAATGAAATTCTGTATTTACAATGAAATTAGTTTTATATCTCAGATATATAGATTTTTTATCATACAATATTATCTAAAACACTAAAATACATACACATATATGTAAATTCCTTTACTATCGTTCTAATCGCTCTAATGTTTCTAAGTAATACCAGTTTGAATTTAGAGAGCTCATAGGCCGGATTTGCATATTTTTCAAATAGTTCTTCATATTCTAATTTTTCAAATTATTCTTCTATCAAAGGTTTTTCCTGAAATAAAATCAACCTCTGTGATTTCGAGTAGCATGTGCCTATGAAATGATCACAACAGTAGGATCAGAACATCTCTTCTCTAGTCAGGTTCTACTGAAAGTCCCATCATACATGTTTTAGACGTTCTGATGTCTGCTGAAAACAAACTTGAAGTACGAAATGGTGCAGCAGCGATTTCAGTTTCGCAACCGAAGAATAAATTAATAGGACTTTCCATTCTTGGTCTATAGCTTGTGACAAGAAAAATTGACAGTACGTAGAGAGGCACCAGTGACCAGCACCATTAAGTCAACCAGTGAATAGCGTGACATTTAATTCCACAATTCCATCCGCTATGGAATTAGAATATCTTCATGGAATTAAAGAACCTTCGTTTCGAACGTCGAATTTTTTGAGCAGGTTAATGATTATTCGTGTTTAAAACTTTCGGATTAAATATAACGTTGGTTATAAGTATAATTGATTCTACCTTGTTTATTTAACTAGACTTAATGATACATTTCCAAACTTTTCGTGTACTGTCAACCTGGTTTGTCACTGGCTATAATTGAAAAAATCCATTACAAAAACATTCTAACTAAAAAATATTGAAAAATGTTCCATTCTTCAATCAAATCTCAACTTTCATTAGTTAAATGATTCCGTTTTAACTTATAACTCGGATACCCAAATCACGTGTAAAACTGAACCCAATCATTACCAAAGAACTCAAGCATTATACACCGAGTCGCAGAATGAATCAGAAAGCTGGAGGAGGAGAAATGTTCCAAAACGATTTCTGTCCCTGCACGTGATCGCTGGCCTACCCTTCCGTTCCAGAAAGGAACTGCACTTAGTCAGTTCGATTTTCTGCTAATTGAATAAAAGAACCATTAAGTTCCTAAATAAAAAGCGCACGGGGAAAGATGATGAGAAAAAATATTTTGCGTGACATTTCGCATTGGAGGAAAAACATGGCGAAACATCAATAATTGATGTTTAGCTGGGAGAACATCGGGTATTGGAGTCATCGGAAGCGACACGGGCCGCTCGCATCAAATATGTAAATGGCATCGGAGAAGACATGCCTAATAGCCGTTTTCGAACATGATAAAGTACTTTCGCTTATAAATGGTCCCCTTTGTTTCAGATTGTCCTGAGCCAGTGGCTTTTGTATTTTGTATCTGTGTTATCTAGGGTTGTTATTGAGATTTCTGTCTGTTCAACTCATACTTAATCCATCATTAAAGCATCTAACAGATGTGGTAAAAGATAAAATGTAATACCAAGTAATATTCTTAGCTATACCGTAATGCGTGTAAAATCATTATTCGTAGAATTGAGTTGTGTTTTTATAGATTTATATTCTAAACATCTATGTTGTATTCATTATCTATTGTATCTTTTTCTGTTACTAAGTTCACTGACAAAACATTTCCTGAGTGTCTCTCTGAATTTAAGATCAAATATTCTATGGGCCAAATAACACTTTTGTATACTTTGATGTTTTAATTTTAGGAAGAAAAAAAACTGTATATTTTAGTTGTTTTGATAGAACATTTTTTAACGTGAATGACAGTTCAATTATTCTGTAATATTGTGAAATCCATCTGAGCAATACTTAGTTAAGTGCTGGTGTACCATTTCTAATAATTGAAATAATGAAATCTTTGTTAATCCACATCCATTGTAATGAAGCCTTGAAGGGAAAAAGTGAAATAACATTACATATAATGTTTTAACTGACCAGACAGTGAAGCTTTTACTTCTGATAGCATGTCTCATAACATTTTATACACTAGTGAATCCTTTTTAAGAGACTGATTACCATTTTGGGATCCGTCGATCTCTATGAGTTCATACTGAATTCCTATGAACTGCCAAAACATTCTGAGGGTGAATTTTAATGAAACTAAAATTTATAAAAGAACTATTATTCACTTTGAGTTAGTATATATACTTATTTGTATCAGGTCTATATATATTTTAATAGAACCAACACACACAGTAATAGTGACTTCTTCGGCAGTTTCATCCTCAACCGGTGTCTGCCCTCTTCCTGACCGCACACTCGTCTCCAGTCTCTTCGAATTTCCATACTCATTCTCTCCAAACCATTATTTGATTGGTCTTTTATGGAATTCTTTTAAACTACGATATTCCCGTAGTGCAGCTTAGTTATTCATGTCGTTTTCATAAAATTGTTTTACCAGAAAAGCTCGATATTTCTTCAAGTAAGGGCAACAATGACAAAGGCACGCAGAAGAACTTTCGGCTCTGCTTGCAATTCTCTTTCTTTATAGGTTTGACTAATTTTCATAATATATTTTTAAAAATTTCGATCTGGAGGTCAAAATTTGAAAAAAAAATTCATAGCAGAAATTTTTCCCCATGATCCATATTACGTATATACCAATTTTCATCAATATCCGATAAGCAGAACAGGTTCTAGAGGGGTCTGAATAAAGTCGCTTTAATTATAACCACTTTGTATTATTAAAACCGCAAAAATTACAATTCTGGTATCAAAAATTCATGGATTCCAAATAATATTCCAATGAAAAGTCTTAATGTCTGTTGGCGTAATGCCTGTATCTGATGCAGTAGGAAATAAATGTATAATCTATTGGTGTGGAGCATACATTTGGGACACTAGTGATGAATTTCGCAATTACCCTTGTCTTCTAACATTGTTCAAAATGAGCATTTCCTTCGCAATCAGCATCTTCAGAAGGAACGTGGAATGACAGATTTATTTTGCATGACCGAAAACATTAAAAAAAAAAGGCAAAACTGATAAACGAATTCTTTATAAAACTTAATCTTGCGATATAGAAAGATAGTAAAATGAAATTGCATTAATTCTTCAATAAATAAATCTGATTTATTTTTGCATCACTTTGATCCAAACAAACGAATTTCCCCTTCCTGTGAAGAATCGAATGTAAAAGATCTTTCTATCCTAAAATAATAGGAAGCTTTTCTTTACTTTTTCACGTTTTATTCTGAACATATTTGAATATCCAGTTTCCGCTTCACATGCTATATGTTTATAAAATTATTTTCTTTAAACATTATATTTGTCATATCTTGAATATTACGGATTTGCACGAAAATATCCAAAAATGAAAAGAAAATATTTGCAGTTGTGATTGAATAACTTAATTTTGCTAAATAAAATTTTTTCCAGTGTCAAATTATTCAACGCTTAAAATAATTATCTCAACTATAAGAAATTTTTTTCACGAGCTTCTATTTGCTCAATTGATTCAATCATCAACTTTGATAGAAGAAAAAAATTAATAGCCCAGAAAGAAATCTCTGAAATATTTTAATGCAAATGAATCGGTCAGAGTGCAGCGATATTATACAAATTACATCGCTATTTTAAAGATTCGACTACCAACTCAGAATAAATAACCTCAAAAATAGATAAATAGAAGATTTTATATATTTACGTTCTGCTTGACTAATTTAACGGTTTTAAATCTAATAATATATTTAGCAGTTGAAATATTTAAATACCATTATGCCAATTATTAATGATATCTAGTCACGGCTTTAAATCAATTAAGTCACAGCTAAAGATTATTTTGCTGCAATTACATTACAATTTCTTTTTTTTTATTTTAAGCAAATCATTGCTTTATACTAATTACTGCACTGCACTCAGTTGCAGTTATACATTGTATTAAGGTACTTTATAGCTATTATTAACACTAATTGTCCATTGGAGCTATCTTTTACATTATTATACAACACACAGAACAGCAGAAATAGTTAACTTTTATTATAATTACCACATGCATATGGCTATATATATAAATATATATTAAATTTAACATATTTATTATACAGTGTAATATAATTATAATCACACATTTATTCTGTAATTACTATAATATTTGCACTCACAATTATGTTATGTTAATATTTAACCTCGCAATTATATTACAACTACAGTTATGTTAATTTAATTGTGCCGCAGCAATTTTACATTTCTCATTGCTAATTTCACATCTTCAGGAATTCCTTAAATAATATAGAATATTCCCTGTATCAAGATTTGCATTCACCTTGTCTAGTTCCCTGGATCAGAATTATATTTTTAAAATAATGAAAAATTGTCCTTATTTTCTGCTTATAATTGATGGAAGATAAGACATGTTTTTTTATTTTATTCATTCTATACATAATATAACATACAATATGTTAATTATGTCCTTCTAATTTTGGATTTAAATTAAAATAATAGAAGGAATATAGAGGGAAGGGCTGTCCTACTGTCATCAGCAAAATTGTCCTAGAGCATGGACAATTCGATCTGCTCTTAAAGGGTTAGTCCATACATCTATGATTTCTCTGATAATTTCCGACGTTGAATTAAATTTCAACCACTCATCTAAATCAGATTGATAATAATTAGTGGATGCACTTTAAAAAACTATCCACAATACCTGGATTTTAAAATATTTTGGAAATTAATTATTTAATTTGATTTAGCAGAAATATTTTATTGAAAATTATTCTTTTAATATTCTTTTAATATGTGACATTTCACCATATAAGCTTTTGCTTAAGGTTTTTATTTTTATTTTTCATTCTGCCTAAATAAGCCCCTTATAATCGAAAAGTATTTGATTATAAAAATAAATTAATTTGGAATTTCAAAATTACATATGCCACCTGAAATTATAGTAAAAATTGTCTTCTTTCATCTTAAAATTACACATTTAAAACGTCTAGGCCACTTTCTCTAAATTCCATTATATCTCTATCTCTCTCTTAATTTGCGTATGTTTTGACCTTCAGGTACCAAACTTGGTACATGTATACTTTGGAAGACGAAAATGTTCATCTTAGATCGATTTTTTTTGAAACTTAATTAAATCAAAGCAAGATATTGTCATTTATCTGTCGTCATTTACAAAAGTATAGAATTATAAAATATTTTTAATGATCTTAGAATCTAAAAAAAAAAAATAATGATATATAATATTTTACTATGAACATTTTTTTTAACTATTTTTATTATGAACAAATTTTCTAATTATATATTTTACAGAAAATAAAAATAAGATTTAATTTTCGCTTGAATAAGAAAATTCAGCTTTTATTAGCCTGTTGCTATCAAGTTAATAAAAGTTAAAATCTTAATTTACCTTTCACTAAAAAGTAAGCCGGATAACAATTTCAGCACGTGTCTATATGAAATGAAATAAATATGAATATGATGTTTTCTAGAAAATAAAATGCAAGAAAACGTTTTCTAAAACATTTTAAATGTTTGCATTATTAATTCAATAATTTTATTATTAAGGTAAACATTGTTTTGCTCATACTCGGTCGTAAATTGTTGAGATTAATGCCTAGAGATGGCTCATATTACAAGAATCACACACTCATTTAACATAGACATATTTAATGAACTGCATGAACGGCTCGGCCGTTTTACATCGACGAACTCTATTACAGCACTGAATACAGTTTTTAATGGCGGGAATCAGTTAGCTTCTTATTGGCTGTCACGTGAGCGCAGCCAGGATAACGCTCCGTCCATCACACACGCACACACACACACGCACACACACACACACACACACACACGCACACACACACACACACACACACGTATATATATATATATATATATATATATATATATTAAAAGTTGGGAATAAATCCATGCCAGTAAAGCGGGGAGAGATCCATACAGTATATTCTTCGTATCAAAAAAAATTAATGTGATAGTGAATATTGTTCTATACTCATTTAAATAATTTGCAAAAAAGTTAGATATCCTTTACAGGTAAAATCAGTTTTTTTTATCAATTTTTTTAAAACAAAACCGCTTTACTTTCCTTAAATAACATCAATGTATGAGACTGTTTCTGACAGCTGGGAAGAATATTTCTACCTCTTCCTGTATAATATCATTCCGCTTTATGCTAAAACCACTTCATGCTTTTCATCATTTATGACATTTCCGTATTGAAAAAGACTTCCGCGGGCAATTTTTTCTTCTTAAAGGTAATGCCACGAGTGCCACAAAGCATTTTAATTCTGATTCTGCGTCTCCTATTTCAACTGAATCTTGTATGATGCTGCATTAGAATATAGAAAATATTCAATATTTGCAGCAACATGAAAATATTGGAAAAGTAAGAACGAAAACTTTTTATTATGGAATGAAATACAAATTTTTTTTCTTATATTCTCAGTGATGTTAGGTATTAAAGATACATTTTTGAGAATAGAGATGCACCCTTATATTCTTCGCGTTACGTTATAACATATTTTAATATTAAACCAATTTTGTTTGGCACGGATGCTATGAAAAATTCCCTTTTGTACTGCAGTAGAGTATTGAATGACTCGCTGTCTGGTCATATTTTTGTTCGCTGGACATTTTCCTTATGCCAGAAACTGGAATATGATTTGTGCAAAAATGATGCAATGTTATATATTTTCAGTAGAGATGAGATTATATTATTTCAATAATATCCAAATGTATTAAATAAAGGCTGTGCCTATCAAAAAATATAAAATTATAATAAAATAATATGAAATATTAATTCGTGTATGTCCTTAACCTCAATAGTTTTTTCTCGAATAATATTTTAAGTTCGAATCCACTGTCCTTGTGTACGCGTATGAATAATTAAATTTAGCATTTTGTATCATTCAACAACAAAAAAAGGAATCTTAATCATCTATTTATAAGTATTTAGGAATTAATTTACAAAAGCATAATGATACTGAAAAATGAAAAATCCGTTTGTCTATTGTCTCTGTAGAGTTAAAAATCTCAGTAAACAATAATGATCATTTATTCTAAACGATAAAGTGAATACATAAAACCAAGCACAGCAATAAGAAGATCAATTAAAAAAACACTATTAAACGACAATAGAAGCCATAAGAGCCGAGATTGCACTCTAAAGAGAAATTTCACTTAACCATTCTCTCTTTACAGGACTACTCACTTGAACTCTACTTAACTGACTCTCATCTAATGAGTACTATCTTGGAGCTTCAGTTCAAAAAGAGATATCCTTAAGATTCTAGCATATGCTGGGTCTTCATTTTCGTCACTAAATTCATCACCCAGTTGTCGACAAGGTCGGGGTTCATGGAGTCAGCATCCATTAAGCAGTCATTAATATATCCATAAAACGACATTTCTTATACCAGGAAATTTACTGTGCAGTGAACCAACACCGCAGCATTCTTTGGATTGTCGCTGTCGTCGCAGTGGAACACCGCTCTTGACATATGAGAATATAATTTATAATAATGATGGATTAGAGTAAATTAGTGGTTACTCCTTAAATATTTTAAAATTATTCAAATTAAATTATTATTTTTTATAATAAATTATTCAAAATTTTGATTTCATAAAGTTCAATGGTAAATCTAAGCTTTTTTTTCGTATATGTTTGTAATGTTATTAATTGTCTTTTCTTCGCGCAGCTTTAGTTTGTATACCATTGCAATGCCCAAAACGATATTTTATCCTAAGAGTAATTTGAACTTATTGTGAAGCTTTCGAAATTAAAAAAAAAAAAAATTCCAAATGTGCTGCAACATATATTATTTTTTTTTTATTCCGGCAGTATCTTTGCAGATTTAATATCAAATTTGAACTGCCACGTTTAGAGTTAGAACAAAAATTTCCATCTGTGAAAATCGTTACTTATTATAAATAATATGGATATTATCGGAATTATTATTGTAATATGTTATTGTTTCACTACTTTTTACTCATGTATTTTTGTTTCACCTATTGTTATGGTGTCTGTAGTTTTAAAAAATTTTGGATTTGATGTCAAATTTTACAGTAATTGAATTATTACTACTCTTGTGTTATTATTATTTTCTAGGGATCTATTTTATTAGAAAGCTTTGAAATTGCAATTTGAATTCACTATGACTTTCATTTTTTTCATATAGTCTAAAACTATATCTCAATTGAAAATGAATATACATTGAACCAATTATAAAAATATCATCGATAAAAATGAAGGTTCATCTACTCTCAAGTTTAACCCATTGATTTATACGCTTTTGTTTGCACTTATCATTTAAACAGTTCATTTTTAATCTCAATTGCACAGAAAAAAATGCTTCATTTGTAGAATAGAGTCAATAGACGAGACCGTAAATACTACATCACTTTACATAAAAAGACAAGACATCACCGTTTCACTCTTGGCATTTGCATTATCAAACATTTATTTAGTTTCGCCCTCTGAAAAGTATATTTTTATGAAATGAGGTATGCAAAACGGGGCAGAAGCGTTCCAATTATGCATACAAATTTCCCGTGACTTCTTCGTGCTCCAACGAGTTTAATCGTCATCTCGGATCGAAGCAAGGATTTATAACCCAGAAACAAATGCAGTCGCAACCCTTGGCATTTTTCTTTTTCTTACGAGGGATTTAAATACGAAAAACACTATAAAATCTTATTCTTAAATGGCATCTTTTCAAGCGAGTCTTAAAGTCTCAAAAGATCTGAAAATCAATAGAGAAAAGACAAAGTTATTTCATGCTCGTTGCTCTTTCTTGCTGGATTAGCATCATGTGATCGAATGTTCTCTAATAAATTTTTAAAAAAAGTTTGCATTTGAACTTTGACAATGATCAATGCAAAGCTGTTAGTAAACACACTTAATTTAGAAATCTAAATGGATAGTTATTTTTTTTATTTCATGCACAATAATTAGTTAATAGCCATGAGAAAACCTTTTAATTAAAGGTGATTTTGAAAATAAATATATGTAGATGTATAAGTTTAAAAATATCAAATATCAAAAAGTAATTTCTTGTAGACTTTGGAAACTTTGGAATTTGTTTTACTTTATCAATGTGTATTTTAAAGACTTTTAAGCATTGTCCTGGTCATTTAGAATGAAAATAAGACAAAGAAAAAAAAATTGGACATTTGGAAAAAGACTGAAAACTTTTCTCTCCGGTCAGTTGCAATTACTCGGAGCAGTGGAAACAACCAAGGATTTATCAAATGTATGTGTTAAAATGCCAAAATATGTAATGTTTTTTCGTGAAAAATGTAGTAAAACTTCAAAATGTTGCAATGTGATAGGCTTGAATGAAAAGAAGGTAAATTTTAATTTCTGATTTTTTTTATCTGAAAACTTATTTGCCTTAATTAGAAAGGCATCAATTTTGTTTTGTACAACTTTTATTTTTCTCTACCTAATTTGAATAAATTTTTTTTAATGGCAACCTCATTATTTTTTCAGACTGACAATTCAAGTGATTTTTAATTCTATTTAGCTTGGTTAATTTTCCTTTTCATTTACAATTTTTCTATGAAAGAAGTTTAAAAAAGTATTAAATAACATTTTTATATTTTGGTATTGAAATAACATTTGTGTAATTATTTTTATTTTGACATGAGGCTAAAAAACGTTTAGCAGAATGTATTTATTGTAAACTTCAACAAAAAAAATCTTTAAAACTTGAGATTATGCAGGCACTTTTGAGTACTCTTATATGAATAGTTTCTAATTATTTCACATTTCATAAAACAGTAACATAAATTTTACTCCCATTAGTTTGAGTTTTTTTTTTCTTTATTATCCTAAACATTATTATAAAGTTTGCTTACACAGTCCAATATCAGAACAAAAATATTATGCTTATGAAGTTCTATAAGACTTTCGCTTGTTAATTACTCATCTCCATTTGTCAGCAAATGTTTTATTTGTACTTTTAAATGAAGCGAAATCTCAATTACTATTATAATTGTTTTCTAGGTTCATCAAATGTAATTAAAAAGGAAAAGTGAAATGTATAAATAAATGTATAATTCTTTATATGTAGCTGAAGTTCAGTTATACATATATGTAATATTTATATAAATGTGTGTGGATTTTTAGAAATTTCAAACTCTTCAAGTATTACATAATAAATAAAGTTTAAATAAATTTTCTATTAATGACTTTGTGACAATATTATTTATTCTTGTAAATTATAAGTCATAGTTTCAGGATTTTGCTTGGGTGTATAAGTCATTACAGAAAATTCTGTGAAAAATTTCAAGTAAATTATTATTTTACATTGTATTTCTAAAATATTATTTAATGAACGGCTTTGAGTAGTATATAAATGCCTGTTCTGGCGCACCTTAAGAGCCATCAATAATTTAAAATAACATCAAAATTTAGAGCAAAAATAGTGTAAAAAGGGCATAATTAGCACACCTTAAAAATCCATCAAATAACATCAAAATTTAGAGCAAAAATAGTGTAAAAAGGGCATAATTAGCGCACCTTAAGAGCCATCAATAATTTAAAATAACATCAAAATTTAGAGCAAAAATAGTGTAAAAAGGGCATAATTAGCACACCTTAAAAATCCATCAAATAACCTCAAAATTTAGAGCAAAAATAGTGTAAAAAGGTCATAATTAGCACACCAAAATAACATCAATAATTTAAAGTATCAAGTCAAAATTTAGAGCAAAAATAGTGCAAAAAGGTCATAATTAGCACACCAAAATAACATCAATAATTTAAAATATCAAGCCAAAACTTGGAAAAAGTTAACAAATTAACCGAAAGGCTATCGTCTTAAAATCAATATAAATTCATGCGTTGTTCACATTATTATACACATTAAAAGAAATAAAAATATAAGAATAAAAATATAAAAATAAAAGGTTTCACTATTCAATTTTCTTGATATAGCAATCATCATATTTACCATCAACCTTACCTCTATAACCAAAAATATATGAGCCTTCATTAATTATATCAATTGCTTCATCAGATATATTAGATTTATGTTTAGGGAGAAAATATTCTTTTTCTTGCCCTTCAACTTGTAATTTTGCAATAACTATATATCCATATTTAGCAGATTGAATTTTTTTCAAAGATAATAGAGTGTATTCACCATTCTTTAAATCTTTTAATCTATATGTTACAAGTGGCTTAAGTCTATTGAAAGCTTCCATTTATTTAGAAAAAAATCTTATGAATCGATTATTTCTTCAATTGAGTTGATTAATTGTGTGTTTGAATCGATATTTTCCAATGCATTAGATATTTTATTTGTATATGAATTAATTATTTCTTTGACATATTTCGTTATTAATTCATGCAAGTCAGATCTTAAATATTTTGAATTTAGTTTCATAAGTTCTTGTGTAAGTTGTTCTAGATCCTCCATTTATTTAAAGTTATTTTTAAAACCGAAAGGTTTCACCTTTAAGAATCTATCGTCTTATAATGACCCAATGCTAAAGTGTGAATTCCATCTTCTAAAATATATCTTTTATCATCTTTTGCTGATAAAGCTATTTTATTTATTTGAATTGAATACAGCTCATGTTTCATACTTCGAATTAAATTCTGTGTTCTATATTGATGAATTTTATCAAATAAACATTTTTTATAATCATCAAATGATATTCTATTTTTAACTACAGATTTTTTAACTCCTTTCGATTTTTTAATTTCACATTTTTCTAGTCTGATTGCATACATTTTACTTCTTAAACCTACAAATTCTTCCATAATAACACCACTATTTTCATCTTTCATTTTACCCAATATTTTTTTATTACATCTCGGCATATTATATAGATTATTTTCTTGATAATCAGAAGTATCAAAATAATCAATCATAGATTTCATATCTTCATAAAAATCATCTGTTTTAATATCATATATGAAACTATCTGTATCCATATATAATAATTTAATATTATTCTTATATCTTGGCTTCATTACATTATAATGGAAATCATACATTAAATATTTAGACAAATCTAATATACTCATTCCAACATAGATTGGTTTATTAAAAAGTATTTTTGTCTTTTTCATATGAACAGCAACCAAATTTTCATCAAAAATAGTTCGACTTTTAAAATGAGGTTTGGCAATTAATTTTTTAACTTGATCATAATTACAACATAATCTTATATCTATTCGTTTTCTTATGTTTTCCATGGTTTTTCCAAATACTGAGTTATTCATCAATTTATAAAAATCTTTCTCAAAATCATTAGTTGCTCGTTTTCTCATTTCAGTGTTTAAATCTATATATTTTTTCAACCAATTCGATTGTTTGAATTTCAATATTCTATGTACTTTTATAATTTTTAAACCCATTTTCAAATACTGTTTTAAACTTCTATAATGAACTACATATTTCTCTTTATCGTATAAAGTTGTTAATAACTTACCTTGTTTAGAATTTTCAGGAATTCTATTTTCAGGACATAATGGTAAATCTGTATGATAATCATGTAATTCTTTTGGATATTCTAAATCAACTTCCAATATATATCCTTTTTCTGAATCATCAGGACATTTAAGAATATTTTGTATTGCATTTTGTATTGCATTTGTATTTATCCATTTAAATCCTCCATAAGGTAAATATTGACTCATTGCCCATCCATATAAGTTATTAGCATCTAAATACATTAAAAAATTGGATTCTTTGCTTTCATCATAATTTTTCATATATTTATTATTTGCTTTCCCATATCTATTACAACATTGCGAAACTCCACCTCTTAATCCTTTTTCTAACATAAGAATCATATCATAATCATCTAATAAATCTAATTTAATTTTTGTCATTTTTAACATTGCATCCCAAGATAAACCAGGAGCAGTAAAATACCAATCTGGATCTAATTTATAAGTTTTTAAACAAACATCTCTAAAATTTTCAAATACATCTGTTAAAATTAATACATCTGTTTTAACATATAAATCTGTATATTCACCCAAATTTTTTATATTAAATGCTTTCCAAACACGTTGAGCATGTTGATATTCTTCATCAGTTATATGACATTCATTCAATTTATTATAAAATTTATCTTTTGGAGGTAATTTTGTTTCTTCATATTTATCTTTAGAATCCATATAATCATACGGATATACACCTTTTCTTGTTATGAGATCTAATTTGTCATCAGGAAAATGTAATGATGTCTCTCTAAATTTCGATTTTAAATAATTAATATATTTCATTTCTCTTATTTTTGACGGATATTTACTCAACTCATTTTCAGGCATCTTTCTCAAGTTTTTTGATAATTGATCTAAACTGGATGACATAAATTTAAATGAATCAATAAATCTCAATTTCATTCCTCCTATTTTTTTGCTGAAAGATATATATTTTTCTTCAGTATTAGGTATAGCATCTATTTTTGATTTATCAAATCCGAGCTCTTTTATAAATAAATGAGAATCATAACCTGTTAAATTATGGATTTTTACTGGAATAAATTTTGGAATTTTATAATTTAAATTACAAATATTATGAGCTGGACCTCTATATTTTCCGGTTAAATGACAGTGATCAATTACTTTTTTTTCCCCATCAACAGGAGAATCCTTTAAGATTTCATTTTCACATATATGACAAATATTAGTTCTTTTGTAATGATTTTTATCGAAATCTATCATTGATTTAAGACTTTCATATTTTTCAGTTTTCTCTTTTATAAAAATTTCAATTTCGAGAGTATCCTCTTTTAACATAGATATAAACTTTTTTATTGCATCAGGTCCTCTATAATGAATAGGAGGTTTAAAATATTCATTTTCATATTTGATATAATAGCAAAAATTATCAGATTCATGTTTCTGATATTTCATAGTATACGATTTAGTTTGATCTGGTTCACTTGTATCCATTTTATGTAAAAGACACTCAAAATCTGCGTATATAGTAAATGGATTTCTCATTTTATGATTATATTTTTTAAATCGAATAACTTTACCTTTTTCTGGCATATTAATTGTGACAGCTTCTTTCTTTTTACAGTATTCTTCATGCATTTTTAATTTTTCCTCAGAATAAAAATGATTTAAACATCTATCACATAAAAATATTCGATGATCAACAGTAATTTGGGATCCGACCAATTTATTTATATCTTTAATCCAACAATAATGATCATTTTGCTCATCTTTCATATAAAACAAGTTTACATGATTTTGTAATTTATTGTTAGTTATTCTAAGTGGATAAATCGAACTGTCATAACTGTAAAC
Source organism: Argiope bruennichi (assembly GCF_947563725.1). Lineage (NCBI taxonomy): Eukaryota > Metazoa > Arthropoda > Arachnida > Araneae > Araneidae > Argiope > Argiope bruennichi. The sequence continues at coordinate 101,651,311 of NC_079161.1, forward strand.
ATTTACAGATATATTATTTTGTTTTTCAAATTTTTTAATATTATCTAATGAAACAGGGAAATCAATTCCTTTAAAATTCAATTCATCTTTAAATTGTTCATATTTTGACACTCTTTGAGGATCTTTTTTTACAGGATGAATCGCTGATAATATAGACCACATAAAACATTTATTATCTTTATTTTTAACGTTTATTATAGCTTTTTTAGATTTAATTTCATCAGGTAAATCAATATAACTTGATCCACTCAAAGGTTGATATTTATTTATTCTCAATTCCAAAAATCTAATTTCTTCAAGACTCCAGCCAGAGCCTTTTGATATAAATTCATCAGATTCATTAATTAATTTGTCAATAGCATTATCATAAAAAGTATGTAAATCATTAGAATTTAATATAATTTGATTCTCAGTTTTGAATGAAAATTCCTGAATTTCATCATCTAACCTATACAAACAAAACAATTTTAAATTGACTTTTATTCCATTAAATTCATTCAAAATTTGTCTTATTTTATCAATTACAATTTTTCTTTTCTCTTGTAAAAACTCTAAGGGGATTATAATATTATTATAATTATTAATTCTATAAGATCTTAATCTAGATTCAAAAGCAGTGTCATATTCTATAATTTCTCCATCTTTTATTTTTGATAATGCTTTTAGATGTTTTCGACTTGATATGTGATTACTTAAATGTGCTATGTTATGATATTCACCACAAATCATACATGTTCTCTTCTTTTTTGATTTTTTATTCATTAAGTCTTTTTTTATATGCTCCTCTATATCTTCGATTTTGTAATATTTGCCACATATATGACATTTTCTATCTTCTTCCACTGTAAATAACTTATCAAGATTAAACTGGCCTTCAATTTCACCTTTATCAAAATCATATAAATTTTTTAAGGAGTAACCTTCAACTTTAAAACCGAAAGAATCAAATATTTTTTTAATCTTATCACGCTTTTCTGGTTTTTTGTTAAATATTTTTTTACATTTATTCAAATAATCAGTAACATCCAAGTTTAATAAATCTACCAAAACCGGTTTATATTCACCTGTTTCTTTAATGTATTTCCTTAATAATCTAATCAATTCAACTTTCTTACAACCTCTAGGTTGTTTAATTTTTAACTGTTTTACTACTTTTCGAAGTTCACCAATAGTCGTCGTCTTAAACTGCACCTCCATTTATTAGGAAACATTTTTTAAAGGACTTTGCGCTAGACGACTAATATGATATCTTGAACTTTCATGTCTTTTTTTATGACCCATAGAGTATTGTTTACCACATTCACAATCATATTTTGTATAATTATATACAGATTTACATGTTTTACATATATTATCTCGATTAAATTTACCATAATTACGATGTTTATAGAAATCATCTAATGGTTTTACAATTCGACAGTATGTACAAGTTCTTAGCACTTCCATTTATTACGACACATTTTTATTAAGGCTTTTCATAAAATCATTCCAGATCTTTTCATTTTTAGTCATCTTTAAAGTGTGTGGTATATTGCATAATTCGCAAATTTTTTTAAAGAAAAAACCGTAATTAATTTTTTCAAAATATACAAACAATTCATCCGCTTCGTTAGTAAAATTTAAATTGTGTTTTCTTTTCATATGATTAAAATAACGCAGCCTGTTTTTAAAAAAAACACATTTCCTTATTTTTTATTTGTTTAACTACTTTCAAATAATGACCAGAGACCTCTTCACTTTCACTAAATTCAGAAGAAATATCTTCTTCCAAGTCTTTTAAAAAATTAGTATTCATTTATTAGGTTTTCACTGTTTTAGTGTACGTGGAATTTTTTGAACCTATCAGATATTAAAAAGAAATAATATAAAATTTTAATATTAATTTATTTAAAGTCCAAAAGATGAAGCCACTAAACAGTGTTACATTCATTGCACTCTTATCAAAGACGAAACAGTTTGTTAACTAAGATGGACGGCTACGAATATTTTTCAAAAGCTTTTGACGAACCTTGTAAAAGTCCTTCAAAGTCTTGAAGGACGCCTTTTTTCATTCATATTTACGTAACTTCCTGGTTTCTTATCATCGCTTCGAGAAGTGTCTTATTGCAATTTCTACCAGAAACTTCTCGAAACTTCTTATCGCTCCAGAAGCTTCTCTGATGCTATATATTATCTCCAATTCCATAACTAATTTTATTTCCTCTCACTTTCGCTATGTCAATCCCTCAGCTTAGTAAAAGCTTACAGCTTCAATTTCAATACGGTGAATATTCTTCAAAGAAATCAGAACTTTTGCTTGATATTTCTAATCTTGAAAAATCTAAGGAAGGTTTAGTGAAGAAAATGAAAACTCAAGACGAGGTTATCCGAAAAGCTAATAGAATAAAGATAGGGTATCAAAGACAATATGAGAGTATTGATGAGGAAATTAAGCGTATTCGTGAATTACTTCAGGCTAATTCGGATAAAATGGATATTTTATAAAAAACGGATCAACCTTGAAAAACACAGAGAGTCGGGGTTTAAAAGGTATGTTATTATTTTATATCTTTTCGACTTATCCAGCTATTAAATTCGTCGGGATAACCTAGCCATTTAACGAAATATTTATTTCCTTTCTTTTTTATAATTTTTTCAATTTTATAAACATCATCTTTTTTATTATATTTAACCAATTCGTGCTCATAATATCTACCTATGATTTCTTCATCACCTAAATCTTTAATTTTATAAGTGATTGGATCTGTTTTTAATACTTCTGAAATTTTAAAGATTTCTGTAGTAAAAGTAGGATCATAACCCCTCATAAATGTTGTTTTATACTTGGATGTTCTGACAATATCACCTTTCTTAAATTTTGGTTTTCTTATCACTTTTTCTTTGTATAAATTTTTATAAACTAAAGATTCATTCTCTTGTTTACTTGCTTCGGTAGGTGTCATTTTAATAGATCTGTGATATGAATTGTTATAGTTTTCTAATAATTTTGGTAATACATCTATATATCTTTTAGTGTTATTTGCATGCATATACTTTGTGATTTTTTCTTTGATAGTTTTATTAAATCTTTCAGCAATTGCAGATTTTATTTCTTTATTTTGAGTTGTAAACCAGTGAATATTGTAATCTTTAAATAATTTTTGAGTGTCTTTTCCCGTGAATTCAGTACCTTCATCTGTCAATATAAATTTTGGTATTCTTTTAGTTGAATTCTCAAATAATTGTTTAAAAGCATTCGAAACTTCTTTAGCTGTTTTTCTTTTTATAGGAAAAGACCAAGCATATTTACTAAAAACATCAACAACATTTAACAAATATTTTGTTCCGTCATTGTATTTACTATATTTTACGATAAATAATAAATCAGCATCAAATTGATCATCTATACTTGGTACATATACTCTTCTTCTTTTGAATTTCCTTACAACAGGTTTAAATCTAGTATATACATCTTGAGAATGTAGATAATCTTGAATATCTTTTTGTTTTATTCCTGTTTTTCTTTTTAGCTCATTTATTCCACAATATCCAGTTTCTGGATCATAATATGTTTTTTCTAGGATTTCTTTTTTGTTAATGTCAATCCTAAAAAACGACACTTTTTAGATCCACATTGCACACAAATTCCTTTTAACATTGGTCTATTATTTTTAGAAATAGTTTCTTTTACATCTTTAGATCCTGTTTCTTTTTTACATTTTACACAATAAATACCTAGTCCCATCCCAAATGCTTTTTTAGTTTTAATAATAGGTTTTACAATTGCTCTTTCAATTCTTTCTCTAATAGTTGGCTTTTCAATATCATCCAATTCTTTCAACATATTTGAATCACATACTTCATTTCTTACTTTTGTATCTTTATTTTTTAAATAACAAACATCATGATTATAAGCAGCTTTATCAACTCTATTAATCGGTTTACTCAAATCTTTATATGATAAATCTGGATTTAATCTATGTTTTCCCCATAATAATTGAGTTCCAGGACCAGTAAAATTATGACCTGGTAAATGCAATTCGAATGGTAAATTATTTATAGCTGAATTTATAAATCCTTTTCCATATTTAACTGATTCCGGATTACTTATTAGTTTGAATAAACCTGAACCTAATTGTTCACATTTTTGACAATATCCTTTAAATTTTCCATTTTTTGATATTTTTTCAATAACAAATTTTTTACAGTTGCAAGGTGTCTTTTTCTTATCACAAACCATTTATTAAGGATAAAAAATCATACGTTATTAACATATTTATATCCATTCAATTGAGTCTTTTTTACATATTTTTCGACAGGAAAATAGTTTAAACTATTAATAAAATCTTGTTCTCTTTGATATATTTCTTCTTCAGAAATTGCTTTAGCTTTCCATAAATTTAACAATTGTTTATAAAATCTATAACATTGCTTATATTCTTCTTTTCTTTCTAAAATATTTAACGATTTTTCAATAATTTCAACAATTCCAGCACTTAAACTTAATGCTGCTAAAGGAATAAAAACAAATGCTGATAAGCCTGTTCCACTTAAAATAAACTTACTGACAGATAAAGAAATGCTTATCTTGTGAAAGTAATTATAGCTCTTTCTGTAAATAAAGATCCGTTTTTCTAAATATTCGTCCATTTAATATAGTCAAAATTTTGTCTGTATCTCATTTTTGGATTCACTAAATCTAGCATAAAGAAATCATATGGTTTTTGAATGCACTTATTATATAATTGTTTAAATTCTTCTGTGTTTAATTTACCATCTATTTCTCTAATAATTTGTTTCATTTCTCTTGGTTGAAGATTGAAAAAAATGAAATAATTACAGTTTTTTCTAATATTGATTGGTGTAGAATAATAAGATTGTGATAAATAAATAATTGATGCATTTTTTTTCCTTCCTCTTATGAATAAATCTTCTATACATTTTTGATTTTTTTCTGTAACGCAATCATCAAATATAACCAAGTTTTTAATAGCAGGATCTAAATCATCCACTGTAATAAATTCATTCAAATCAGATGAAAATAAGACTTCTTTCTTTTTGAATTTGTTGTACAATTTTAATAACCTTTCCCTTTTTTTATGATTTTTAATATTGCTAATAATATCTTCTTTTTGAAGATCTTGAAACAATGTATAATTTTCTTGCAATTTAGAATATTTAGGTTCAAATAAATCTTTAGCACATACGTATAAAGCATCAAAATCTAAATAATCATAGATTAAATTCAATAATAAATTCGTTTTTCCTGAACCAGATGCTCCTGTAATTAATAAACGAAATGGATGTTTTGGTATATATGGATTTTGGTTTTCATCTGTAAATTCTTCTTCTTCACTATAATTTTTGATTTTTATCATTTATTATAGGATGAAAAGCGTAAAGGTCTGCTCGTTGCAAATATGGCTCTGCTCGTTGCAAATATGGCTCTGCTCGTTGCAAACCTTTACGCTTTTCATCCTATAATAAATGAATGAAAAAGACTTGAATGAAAAAGACTTGAAAGATTTAAAACGTATCATAAAATTAGAAGAAGAAAAAAGAAGAATAAATGAAGAAGCTTTAAACCGACAGGTTATCACCTTAAAGGTATCTAAACCTTTAAATAGAACGAATAAAAAGATTACCCCTTTAAAGAAAAGTTCAGAAATAAGAGATTTATTACATATAAATAAATTAGATGAAGAAAAAAGAAGAATAAATGAAGAAAAATTAGAAGAAGAAATTGGAATACAAAAATCTTTAAAGAAAAAATATAAGCCTATTTTAGAAGAATTTCAGAAACAAGAAATAAATACGAAAGAGCAAATACGAGCTATACAAAATGTTGTAAGTGATTTTTCAATCATTCCACAGCATGAATCATCCAAAATTCCTTTAGAAATTGAGCCTGATTATTCGTCAGATATTACAAATATGTTTGAGAGAGCTGACGATATATTTAAGATGCATTTTAATAAAGATTTAGATACATCTTTTATTAAAAATGAAGGTTTTGAATTACCGTCAGAATTAGTAAATAAAAGTGCAGATGAACTGAATACAATAATAAAAAAAGCAAAAGATAGACGAGATGAATATAAACGAGCAAAAGGAAATGCGTCTAAACATAGGAAAACAGATCAAATACAAGATGCAGATAAAAAGATGAATAATATGAAAAAATACATAAAAGCACTGAGTCTTATAAACTTAGGTAAAGATTATATTGGAGAAGGTTTAGAAGATAAAAAGATGCTTTTAGATAAATTAACAGATAAAATTTGTCAATTTAAAAGTGATATTCCTGCAAAAATATATAATCAAGTTGTTATATTAATAGATAGATTACATAAAGAAGGATTTATGACTAATGATCAAGTAATACGATATTATCATAAATTTCTCTTATAAAAGGAATTAACATCTTTACGCTTTTTTTCATCCTTAATAAATGAGTTATATTAAAAAGAAAGTCTTTTTAAGTGATGGGCAGAAAGATAAATTAAAATCGGCTTATAGAAAAAATGAGGAAATTACCTTACAAATCGATAAATCTAAATCACCGAATTATGAATTGTATTTAACAAAAACAAATATTAATCGAATTAATGAAGGTAAAAGAATTACAATCAGTAAAGCTCAATTGAATAAAAATGGGGGATTTTTATAATTTCTTATTCCTCTTTTAACTGGTGCAGCAACAGGATTAGGAGCTTGGGGCACTAAAAAAGTATTAGATAAAGTAACAGGCTCTGGTAATCCTAGACTGAAGGGTTGGCACCCTAAAAAAAAAAATCGAAAACCAAAGAATGGAAAGGGAGTATATCTACCAAGGGAATATCCGATGCAATGATTAATGAAAATATGATAAAAGAGAAAGGATTTCGAGGAGTTTTTACAATAGATACATTACCCAAAATAATGAGAAAATTTGAAAATGGGATAATTAATTTTGATATTTCAACTGGATCTGGAACTCATTGGGTCTGTTATTATAATGATCCTAAATATAAATTTGTTGAATATTTTGATTCTTTTGGTGAATATGAATATGAAGGGATCAAATTCAAAGAAGGTGATATTCCTAAAAATATTGTAAATTATCTTAAAACATCTAAGAAAGAAATCAGATATAATTCTAGTTTTTTACAACAACCTACTTCTGTAAAATGTGGTTTATTTTGCATGAAATACATAACTGAAAGAAATAAAGGAAAATCACCTGTTGAAGTTTTATATTCATTTACTCAAGAACCAAGTGCTTATAATGAGAAATTAGTCGACTTTCATCCATAATAAATGAGTCGTTTAAAATTGACATCAGATAATTATGAAAAATCTGAAGACTTTACAGTTGAATATTCGCCTCCTTTGAAGATTAAAAAGTTAGCTTTAGAGTCGTTTTCTATTAAAAAGACTTGGCATAACATAAGTGAAAAATTTAATAATAATAAGTTTAAATTGATTGAAGGAAACAATGAAAGGATCATTAAAATTCCAAATGGTAGTTATACTGTTAAAAGTTTAAATCGTTATATGATTGAACTATTCGGAATAGATTCACCCATTAAATTTGGTATTATTGAAGAAAGAGAATTAATTTCTGTTAATTTGAAGAAAAATTTTAAAATGGATTTAACAGAAGGAAATCTTCATCAATTATTAGGTTTTAAATCTAAAATATTAGATCAGGAAAATCAATTTGGTGAATATATTGCAGATATTACACATGGAATCGATAATATTTATATTCATTGTGACATCGTAAAAGGTTCATTAATTAATAATTGTGATTCAGATGTTATTCATTCATTCGTTAGTAAAATTCCTCATGGTGGTAATATAACTAAAGATTTTAATAATTGGATATTTTCAGCTGTGGAAAAGAAGAATATATATAGAATAAGAATGAGAATTACTAATCAAAATAATGAACTAATAGATTTGAATAAAGGAAGAGTTGAATATAATTTTGTAGCTGTATATGATGAAGAAGAGGGAAATTATTTAAAGAAAATTTACAATTTGATGCATGAAAGATTATCCACTTAGATAAACCTGAAAGGTTATCACCCTAAAAGACGAAGGATTTTCATCCTTAAAGATGATAGTCTTTTCATCCTATAATAAATGAATAAACATAGATTATATCGTAGAAGTAAAAGAGATAGCTTTTCATCTAAAAAAATTCAAGGAAAAGGATTTTTTAAAGATTTGTTTCTAGCAGCTATTAAAGGAGTGAAACCAGTATTAGAAGATAAAACAAAGAAAATTTTTCATGATAAAGTAGAAGAAATTTTATCGAAGAATAAAATTGGAGGAGGCTTTAAAAAGTATTCCAAGTGAGATTTTTAACCGACAGGTTATCACCTTTACACTTTTCATCCTTAATAAATGGAAAAGATTTATGATTTGACAGATACTCATTATTTTCAAAATAATGATCTCGAACAATTTGAATATCAGGAAAAAGAATGTGAAAATCCAAGTTATGCTTATGATGAAAATGCAACGTATAAGTTTAGTATTAGAGGTGAAAATGATAATATATTTTATTCAGGAGCCTATATTCATCTGGAAATGAAAATTACTGATAAAAATGATTTAAATATTGGAAATAGAAAAGCAACTTTTGAGAATGGAGGAGGTTTTTTTAAGGGTAAAAAACTGCAAATTGGCTCAACTACACTCGAATCGATTAATGAAAATTGTTCAATTCTAGATCAAGTTTTAAGACATATTCATTTTACAAGTGATTATTCAAAATCTGAAGCTCAAAATATGTTTTTTTACTCAGATACAGCAGATACGAAGGATATAAATATATTAAAATATGATGGAACTTTAACAGATACAACTAAAATAACTGAATTTTTTAATAAGTTAAAAATAAATGAGAATTATAACAAAGGCTTTGATAAAAGGTATTATTTCACAAAAAATAGTAAAACCGTTAATATATGGATTCCTTTGAAATATATATTCGATTTCTTTAATGAATACAGAAAAGTATTGACTGGATTTCATGTTAGAATGGAATTTACGAGAAATACTAGTAAGGATATGATTATTACAGATGATGCAAACCCTGATTTTAAAGTAAAAGTTGAGAAAATATCATTATTTTTACCTTATGTAAAGTTTAGAAATGCCGCAAATTTGAAATTTACAGAATTGAAAGTTTTAAATTCATATATAGATATATATTGGGATCATTATAGAATAGAAAAATCTGGTATAAACTTAAAAGTAAAATATGGATCATATAAACTTTCAACTGAATGGGATGAAGTCTCAGCATTTTATGCAATTCCCCAATATAATGATAGAAATGGAGATTATACTAAAAATAATCTAATATTTGATAATTTAGGGATAGTTGAATATTGGGTTACTGTAAATGGACAAGATTATCCTGAATATCATTATAAAGTAAATTTTTCGGATAAAAATTATAATAATGCATATACAGCTCTTTTAAAAGAAGGATATAATGCTAATAATACAGAAACAGGTTGCATGATTGGATATAAAGATTTTGGAGAATTATATCCATTTCTCTGTATAGATTTATCTGCTCATAAGAATCTTACTTCTGTATCTTCCAGAGAATTAATATTTCATTGGAAATTAGAAAATAATACCCAAAAAGATTATATATTTTATTTTATTTTGAAGGAAAGGAATAAATGTTACTTAAATATGCGTGAGAATAAATTTACGTTTAGTATAAAAGATCATTCAGAGTGATAGTCGCTTTTCATCCTATAATAAATGGCTGCTTATTATCCACTTTTTGATGATGAAATGACAGAAGGACGTATAGGACCTCCAGGAATTGGATTTAAATTAACAGATAATGGTGATTATGATATGGAAAAGAAGAAATTAAAACGTGTTGATGAACCTGTTGAAATTAGTGATGCAGCGACTAAATCTTATGTTGATTCAGTTCAAATAGGCTTAAAATCACATATTGTTGAATTACAAAAAAGAAGTTTAATTCATTCAGAACATGGAGATTTTGATGCGAAAGATAAAATTATAGGAAATGTTAAAGATCCAATTCATGTTATGAACGTTGTTAATAAACAATATTTAGAAAATAATGCTTTAATTTTGAATGAAGACCTTAGACAACAAAAAGCTAACAATTTTTTTGATTTGAAAGGTATTCCTTTAAAACATCTTCCTAATCCACAAGATAAAAATGATGCAGTTACTAAACAATACGTTGATAAAAAAACAAAAATAAATGATAAAAAACCTGATAATATGTTGACGAGAGATCATGATGGATTATATGTTCCTAAAACATCAACATTTTTAGCAACTAATAAAGAACAACAGATAGAATTTGACCATGAGGGTACTTTGATTGAATTTAATGTTTTCAGTTCTACTTTATTAACTAATGAACTGCAACTTACAACTGATATGTTGATGAAAATTACACTCTTTTTAAAAACTGATAGATTTGTAAATAATGATAATTATTTGTTATATATCCAACTCAATGATAATATAATATACAGTGATGATCTTAGTAAAATGGTTGTCCTGTTTGCTTATGGTAAACGTGATGATAAATTAACATTAAGTATACAACATAAATTTTCTACAGAAGATATGATATTTTATGTAAAACCTTACCTTTATATCGAGAAATTAGCTGAAATTGATTTATAATTTTTTATAGTCGGAAAGACTATCGTCTTAAATAAATGAGTTCATCTACCTATTTTAAAGACGATAGTCTTTCCGACTATAAAAAACCAATATTAGCAGAAAAGTCAAAAAATCTAGATTTGAAAATTAAGTGAAGATTTTATTAGAGAATTTTAAAGATAAAGTAGATTGGAAGTGTATATCCTGAAATCAAAAAATAAGTGAAGATTTTATTAGAGAATTTCATCCTATAATAAATGAGTGAAAAAGTCAATTGGGATGAAGTTTCAAAAGAACGTGGTATGCCTGAAAGTTTGATTAGAAAATTAAAAGATGAAGTGAAATGGGATTTAATTTCTAGATATCAAACATTATCAGAAAATTTCATTTTAGAGTTTAAAGATAAAGTTGATTGGAAAAATATATCAGCTTATCAAAAATTATCAGAAAAATTTATAAGTGAAAATGAACATTTAGTTGAATGGGATATCATATCGAAATTTCAAAAATTAACAGAAAAATTTATTTTAATGCATGATCATAAAGTACACTGGCCTGCAATTTCACAATATCAAACTTTAAGTGATAAATTTATTTTTGAAAATGTTGGAAAACTAGATATGGATTTAGTTTCTCAGTATCAAGATGAAATGAGTATGAATATAATCGAAAAACTAGAAACAACTGTTAATTGGAATAAAATTTATTCATATCAGAAAAATTTAACCTCTGAATTTATAATGAAACATGTTGAAAAAATAACAGATTGTAGAGTTATGAGAAATCTGAAACTTTCAGATGAAGAATTTAATAAACTTTATAGAAGGATGAAATTATGGTATATAGCAAGAACGTGTTTGAATAAATAATAATTCTTTTTTTAATCTTTATAAATGGGTGGTAAGCAAACAAAGATATTAACAGGTAGTTGTACTAGTGATCGAATAAACGTTAGTTTTACAGAAACTTTTAGAATTCATCCTGTAATAACTGTAACACCTATTTGTAAATATGGTGAACCTTTTATTGTTAAAATAACAGAAGTAGATCGATATGGTTTTAGATTTCAATGTATAAAATTAAACGGCGAACCTTTAACAGAACATAAAGATTTTTTTCAATGGGGTGCGTGCAGTATTTATGAATAATTTTTTCTTTTTTTATATTTTTATTCTTATATTTTTATTTCTTTTAATGTGTATAATAATGTGAACAACGCATGAATTTATATTGATTTTAAGACGATAGCCTTTCGGTTAATTTGTTAACTTTTTCCAAGTTTTGGCTTGATATTTTAAATTATTGATGTTATTTTGGTGTGCTAATTATGACCTTTTTGCACTATTTTTGCTCTAAATTTTGACTTGATACTTTAAATTATTGATGTTATTTTGGTGTGCTAATTATGACCTTTTTACACTATTTTTGCTCTAAATTTTGAGGTTATTTGATGGATTTTTAAGGTGTGCTAATTATGCCCTTTTTACACTATTTTTGCTCTAAATTTTGAGGTTATTTGATGGATTTTTAAGGTGTGCTAATTATGCCCTTTTTACACTATTTTTGCTCTAAATTTTGAGGTTATTTTAAATTATTGATGGCTCTTAAGGTGCGCTAATTATGCCCTTTTTACACTATTTTTGCTCTAAATTTTGATGTTATTTGATGGATTTTTAAGGTGTGCTAATTATGCCCTTTTTACACTATTTTTGCTCTAAATTTTGAGGTTATTTTAAATTATTGATGGCTCTTAAGGTGCGCCAGAACAGGCATTTATATACTACTGCTTTGTAAATAAATTGTTTTGCATAGTTGTTTTTCTTTTCTCCTAAAACTAAAGAGGGGAAAATAATAATTAAAAAAATATTTGTCTAAAGAAATTTCGTATAATTGAAAGTAGTGTTTACATTTTTAGGTATGGAGTTTTTGTGAAATATTCAGAGTTAATCATAGATCAAATTTGGTTCTTGTGCCATGAAACAAAACCAAACTAATCATAGATTTAAAAAAATTAGAAATTTGAAGTAAATTCTTAATTTCGGCTTGTGAAATGTTATCTATTGGACATTAGCTAAAACTAACATTTGTAATGAGGTATAAAATTACTACACCGTAAAGTAAATTTGTAAGTTAATAATAAACAAGATTTCGTATAAGTGAAAGAAGTGTTGCATTTTTGTGCATGGAATTTTTGTGAAACATATTTTGCAAATATTCAGAGTTAATCATAGATCAAATTTTGTTAATTTGACACAAATCTAAACATCACGAAACATAAATTATGAAAATATTAGAAATTTGAAGTAATTTATTACATAAGAAGTAAGTTTGTGCTTGTAAATTGTTGTTTATTGAATAGTAGCTAACCTTAATATTTATAATGAGGTATATAATTAATGCAATATGAAGTAACTCTGTAAATTAATAGTAAATAAAATTTACTATAATGGGAAAATGTTCGATATTTGGGTATGGAATTTTTGGGAAATATGCAGAGTTAATCATTAATTAAATTTGGTTCTTGTGCTACAAAACCAAAATATAAATCAAGAAAATATTAGAAATTTGAAGTAAATTATTAATTTGTGCTTGTAAAATGTTGTATGTTGGACATCAGCTGACACTAACATTTATAATGTGTAAAATTTCTACAACTTGAAGTAACTTTGCATGTTAATAGTAAATATAAGGAATTTTGTAGAATTGAAAGAAGTGCTGCATTTTTGTGTATGGAATTTTTGAGAAATATTCAGTGTTAATCAAAGATCAAGTTTAGTTCTTGTGCCATATAAACCAAACTAATCATAGATAATAAAAAAATATTAGAAATTTGAAGTAAATTATTAATTTGTGCTTGTAAAATGTTATCTATTGGACATTAGCTAACACTAAAATTTATAATGAGGTATAAAATTTCTTCATGAAGTAATTTTGTAAAGTTAATAGTAAATAGAATTAGTAAAATTGAAAGAAGCGTTACATTTTTGTGCATGGAATTTTTATGAAACATATTTGGGAAATATTTGGAGTTTAACATAGATCAAATTTGGTTATTTTGCTACAGATCTAAACCTCACTAAACATAAATTATGAATATATTAGAAATTTGAAGTAACTTATTAATTTGTGCTTGTAAAATGTTTTCTATTGAAGAAACATATAATAGGAATTATATAATTTAATGTTTTAAACTGTTTTAACCAATGCATTAAATTTTAGGGTGTTAAAATAGGAATTTGTGTTTTATTCATTATTCTTTAGAAATAATTTGTTTATTACTCACATTAAGCAATATAAAAGTGTGTATAGTAAAGAAAATATTTTTTAATAAGAATTATATATTTTTCTGTTTCGAAATTTTATGAAATAGTTTTTAAAAACAGATGATATAGACAATATATATAATATATCTACTTTTAAATTTCTAATATCAGTTAAAATCATACTGATTAATTATATAATTGAAACTATGACTATGCTAACATTTCTTCCCATGCATTAAACAATGAAAATAAATAATAAATATTAATGAAGGAAATAAATCTTATATATAGATATATGTTCAGGTGATCAAATTTAAAATTATTTCAGATAATTTTAACATTTGTTTATTTTTTTTAAAGAGCAGTAAAAAAATGTCATTTAAATATTTTACAGGGTAAGATTGTGGTAAAATCTATGCTATAATATTAGTTAAAAAAAGTTGAAAGAATTAATAGAATGACATTTTCCATGAATTTTTATCAAATCAAGTATTTTATGGAATTTTAAATTTATCAAAATAAGAAACAAACACTATTATTAATAGGTAAAAAAAAGCAAACTATTCAAAATATCTCGTACTTTCAGTCTTTTGACAAAATTTGAAAATATGATAGTTTTAAATATTATAACACTATTTTCTAGAGTTTGAGAAAATTGAATAACCACTAAACTAATATTTCAGTTTGATACCTTCAAGTGTTCTGAAATAAATCGCCTAATGATTGGTATTTGGTCGCCCATTGCTAAAATGCATGGGGAAATGATTGGTATTGGGTCACCCATTGCAAAAATACATGGAGAAATGATTGGTATTGGGTCGCCCATTGCTAAAACACATGTTGAAATGATTGGTATTGGGTCGCCGATTATTAAAACACATGGGGAAATGATTGGTATTGGGTCACCCATTGATAAAACAGGTCGAGAAATGCCTGGTATAACGTCGCCCATGATAATAACACGTCGCCAAATGATCGGCAAATTCGTCGAAAACAAGTCGGGGCGACCATCGCGCGGCGAACCGCCGGGAGACATGATCAATGTCGGGGCGAGATCGCCACCGATCTCGCTCGTTCCGTGGGACGATGCTTGGCCAACGATCTTTTGCTGCTTGGGTATAAATCTTATTCAAAATGGAATAAAGAATTATATTTTAGGTAGTCTGAATATACAAATGTTCTGATGATATATTAATTTTAAATTTTTATACCGACCCTTGTTCCTGTGAGTCATATTTAATAAAATATTTTTGAAATATAAACATTTTAAATAAAACAAAACCACTTTTTGCGATAAAAATCATTTGTATTATAAATTCGATTAACATTATCTTGTAAAATCACAAAGTTTTGAAACACTTCAATGACCGTCTGTAAGAAAATACACCAAACAGTGTTCGGATTTTTCCCAAAGTTTATTTATTTAAAATAATGAAATTGCTATTCGCCCTAATGCAATTAAGTTTAATGCAGTAATGCAGCACATTAAATGTAATAATTTATTGCATATAATGTAATGCTATATTATTTATAATATTCTAAATTTCATAGATATGTCAAATTTCGTCACAGAAATTAGAAAAGTATTTTTCATTTTATTTTAAAGTTCAAATTTGAAGAATAATTATACAATTATTCGTTAATAAAATTCACTGGGAAAAATTTAAAAATCTTAATTTTTTTATAAGTACCTTTTTCGGTTGAGAAAAAAAAAAAATATTGGTATTTATGTTACTTATAACAGTTTCCCAAATAAAAATTTATACCTATGTACAATAATTCAGAATTTAGTTATTTGAATTATTTGAGGATTTAAGAATCTTCTGATACTTTAATATATTTTCCTAAGTCAAAAATATTTTTTTTCCAAATTTTGCTTAATTTTTTATTAATTAAAATTTCAAAAAATAACTTCACAATACATATTTCCAACGCCAAATACACACACACACATATATATATATATGTGTGTGTGTGTGTGTGTGTGTGTGTGTGTGTGTGTGATAAATCTAAGAACGACCTAGAATTTAAATCACTAACATTCGAAGACAGACATGTATGCATCCATCTTTATTACCAGTAAAGATGTATATATGTATGTGTTTGCGCTAACGTGATGCAGAACAGACCTTTAGAATAAGATCTAGTATTAGATAGGGTACCTATTTATCTTAGAAGAGGAAAATGTGCACCTTGGAACATTTTTAAAACTTAAATAGCAGTTAATGTAATAAACGTAATTTAGATATTTTTTTCATTATATCATTAAAAATTATTACGGCAAAAAAAAAATATTTTTCATCATCTTAGAATTCAGACAACCTTTTCAATTATTAAATTTAATTGCCCTTTAACTCTTTCTTTTATGTATTTTAAGCGTATTTGGCAACAATGTATATTTCACTAATGTAAAGGAACTCGAAACGTTTTTGTTTTTTGCTACAAATACTTTATGCTGGATAATACGGGATAAAGATATGAAGGAGGACTTATTTTTGCATGAGTAAGCTTCTACAAAACATGATATATGTTTAGAGTTTTTATTGCATTTATAAATAGGGTTTAACTTCACAAGTAACTAAGGAAGAAAATGTTTTAAATTCCTCCATTTTTAAAGACCTTTTTTTTTCTGTAATGTTATTGGTTGTAGAAAAATACATCGTCTTTCTTACCACCATAAAATTGCATTTTTTTTGTATATTGAAATTATATCGAATTAGAGAATATTTTTTGAATATATCGATAATTATATATTATAAATTATAAATTATATAATATCTAGTGTTGTATTACTTTATAAATAATTTTAAAAAATATGAAATAATTAGTATAATTTATTAATATATATTAGATTTCAAACCTGAACGATTTGATTCGCCATAAATTTGTATAAAATTATGTTTTGTTGTTTCCAAAACCTTTTTTGGATTGGTTCAAGTTTCATCATTTCCATTTGAAATTAAATTTCAAATTTTATTTGAGGTAGATAATAAAATAAGCAAAATAATATAAGGTTTCTAAACTAGTATGTGTTACATCGAAATTTAAAAATATAAAATATTTTTGCTCAAATTTTCATTAAGACCAAGGTACATTATCCTAGCGAATCAGCTGGTCACTAAAGGTGGCTACTCTTTGAATGAAGTTACTTCTAATTTCAAATAGTTTTATACTATTTTGAGCTTTTTTTGCTTTTTCTCAACTGAAGAAATTAAAGTAGGAAAAGAAATTTATTAACAATCATATTCATGAATAAATACTTCCTGCTAACAATCCAGACTTAATAAGCTAATTTCTTAATATATTCTGGGTGCTTTTTTTTCTTTAATTTATGTTAATTTCAATTAATGGTTAAATACATCTATAATTTTGTGTTCGGTTAAAAAAAGTCATAAATAATAATTTTGCTCTCGTGAAATAGTTTAATCATAAAAAAATAGTTGACTGCATCCAGCAATCGTTTGTTAACATCCTTAATTGAATTAGACTGATAAATCCATACATCAAATTTATGAATTGTAACATGATGTTGAGTAATTTTTTTAGAAACACTGTCTGCTTACCCAACGGCAAAGTAAAACAATTGTTTTCAAATTCTTAATAGTATCTCGCTATGTTACAATACTTTTTTTTATATAAAAAAGTAATCTTTAATGTTTGGAGAGGGTCTGAAAGATATAAAAAAATTCACGACACGTTAAGGATAAATATTTCATGTCTCGACGTCTGGTAATATCTTTGCTGCTCATTCTATTTTGTGTCAGAAACGGGCAAATTTTATCTTCAGAATCTGAATGCTCTATAACTCTGAAAACTTCCCAATGCGATGTCAAATATTAATGCACTCGGTAGTCTGAAAAATCAGTATCAGTAAGCTGTATCATTCTGTACAGCGAATTGAATTTTAAATATTTCTTATTTCAATTATACGTGAAAGTATAAATTTTTATTACTTACTGAATACATTCTTTTAAAATGTAAATTTGGCGAATATAAAGAAACGCTATTTTAAACGGGAATGAATTAACTGGAAGTTAAGATCTGCGATTGCAAATTTTGAAAGTTTTTTCATTCTGGTTTGCAATAATTTATAATTTAATTAAACTCGATGCTTGAGATAAAAAGTGACATCAAAGCCATCTACTTTTCGATTATAGGGATGCATAGTAATTCAATGTTGAGAAATTAATCTGAAACTTTTTGTGATGAAGCACTTTGAATGACTGACAATCATGAAAGATATTTCATACCCCTAGCATTTGTAACGACTTAGATGTGAAGATTAACTTCATGACATAGGCTAGTGAAAGATCAATATTATATGGATTTTGCTCAGTTAGATGCATTTCACATTTGGATGAAACGCGAGTGTTATTTCTCGACTCAACTCATCAGTTGAAGAATAATTACATTTCGACATCTCTATTGGCCTCTTCTTCAAATTTCGGGCTTACCCAAACGGGGAGGAGTCTGACCTTCGAATTTCGATCATGACAGTACATCAGGTGACTCTTCTGTACAAATTTGGATGATTAATTAAATGAACATGTAGTTCTCCAGTTACAAAGATCAGATTCTTTGCATATCCTCACATTGCATCATATTTTTGATCCGTTGTGAGATGAAGAAAACACACCTTATTGGAAACCCCATGTCGCTACCTCTACACCACACCAATCTGAATATAGGAATATCGGAATATCATTGAATAGAACGCTCCATCTGAAAAGTTCAGTCATCTCAATAATCGATCTTGGCGGGAGAAGTTGATTATGAGTAATTGTTTACATTAACCCGCGAGCACTCGCACCGGGTATGACATGCCCGATCCATTTTCATTTAGCGTTTTTATTACTTCTTTTTTTTCGGATTAGGCCAGAATTTCATGTAGCTGTATCCAAGGCCACATTCTTTCAGTAGGGGAAAAACCAGTTCTGTTCTAAAAATAGATTTTGAGAAAGAGGGGTTGGGGGCATGTCATACCCGTGCGAGTCCTCGCGTTCGTCAAACGTTTTCATTTCCGTCTCTTAGTTTAGTGCAGTATGACGCGCTATATGAATTACGAGGAAGAAAGGGAATATTTACGACACCTTATAGAAACTGTTTCTAGTGACGATGAACCGTTATCTGACGATAGTGTTGCCTCTGAGGATGAAGAATACTGCAGCGATCACGATTCTTCTATTGAAATTGAGACAGAAATAGAAGATGAATGTTCACTGTCAACAACAGATTGTTATATAGGTAAAGATAAAGTAACAAAATGGGAAAAGACAAAATATCGGCAAAATGTTAGGAAGCCTTCAAGGAATATAATTAGCAAGCTTCCAGGTAATACACCTTATTCAAGAAATGTCGCTTCTCAAGTAGATGCATGGAGTATTCTCTTCGATAGCAATATGCTAAATATGATGGTGCAGTGCACAAACATTTATATCGAATCCATTCAAGAACGTTTTACTCGAGAGCGAGATGCAAAGAAGACAGATGAAATAGAAATAAAAGCATTTCTTGGACTACTATACTTATGTGGAACTCACAAATCCTCGCACACTAATTTGAAAGATTTATATGCCACTGATGGAACCGGGATCGACTTATTTCCTAAAACCATGAGTCGCAATCGATTCCTCTTTTTGATGAGATGTTTACGCTTTGACAATATCAATGATCGTCAAAGTAGAAGAGAGATAGATAAATTGGCTCCCATCAGGAATTTTTTGAAACATTTGTAACAAATTGTAAAAATGCGTATTCTGTTGGAGAATTTGTCACTATTGATGAAAAAATTGAACCTTTTCGGGGGCGGTGTGGATTCAGGCAGTATATGCCCCAAAAACCTGCTAAGTACGGCATCAAGATATTTGCATTGGTAGATTCTAGAGTTTTTTATACCTGGAATATGGAGATCTATGCTGGTAAGCAACCTGAAGGACCCTTCAAAATAGACTGTAGTTCGAAAGCCATTGTGATGCGGTTGATGAAACCACTTTTCAATTCTGGACGTAACGTGACAACTGATAACTGGTATACGGGATATGAGCTGGCACAAGAACTTTTGAAAAGCAAAATTACAATTGTTGGAGCACTTAGACAAAATAAAAGAGAAATACAACCTGAATTTTTGGTTAGAAAGGAGTTGTACTCCTCAGTCTTTGGGTTTCAAAAAGAAACTACAATTGTTTCGTATTCTGCAAAAAAGAACAAGAATGTAGTTATGTTGTCCACAATGCATACTGATGATAAAATAGACGAAACTACCATGGAATTGAAGAAACCAGATATAATCACGTTTTATAATCTTACGAAAGGTGCTGTGGATGTTGTCGATGAAATGGCTGCAGCATACACTACTGCAAGAGTATCCAATCGCTGGCCAATGGTTATTCTGTTTTCAATTTTGAATGTGGCCGGTATTAATTCTAGGATTTTGTTGATGCCCACGAAAAATCCTCCCACACAGTTCAGAAACAGACGTTTCTTTTTGAAAACACTGGGACTCGCTCTTTCAGAACAACACAGAAACCGTAAGCCTCAAGGAATAATAACAAATCCAAGCACTTCTAAGGAATTGGGATTTACTAATAGTGAGCCGCCTGCAAAAAAGCTCAAAGGAAACTATAAACGATGTGCATTTTGTCCATGTAATAAAGACGGAAAATCAAGGTTTATGTGCCAAAAATGTGAAAGGAGTCTCTGTGTAGAGCATCAGTATGTAATTTGTAAAAATTGTCTCTAAACATGTAAGTAATTATTATTAAATTCACTTAAATTCTGAAATGAATTGTTTTCTAATATTTAATTACCTAAGGTTTGCTTATAAACAGTATTAATTAATATTTAAATAGCAGAAATGAATTAGGGTATGAGATACCCGGTGCGAGTTCTCGTGTTCGAAAATGGGTGCGAGTGCTCGCGGGTTAAGTATGGCAGAAATAAATCTTTTAGAAATATGAATTTTGGTGAAGAAAGAGAATGCGCACCCACACCACCCTACCAAATAATTAAAAGAAAATTATCTTTCTTCTCACCGCTGAAGTATCATGTTTATTTACCCTACTTAATAATAAATCCACTTTTCAGGGGTGCAATGGTAAAGTTTTTTCTAAGGGACAAACACCTCTAAGTTCGAAATCAAAAAAGCTGTTTATAATCTTTTTTAAATAATGAATGACTAAATCTCAAAACAAGAAATTTCGGAAGAAACCAAAATTACAGTTTTTCCTATGTTTAAGAAAAGAAAGGAGTTTCGCTGTCCTTTCAAACCACTCATGGAATATGGATTTTCTCTTTAATAATAAATTGAATTATCATGCATGCATACAAGATGTCCCTGAAACAACATTAGAAGATGTCCCAAAAGTTTGAATACAAATTTCGAAGGGAGGTCAAGTAATCACAAGCTGGTCGTTTTTGTAAGGGAATACAAAGTCGGAAATACAAAAAGGAGAGGCATTTAGAGGATTATTTCTCAAGTAATCAAGAAAAACATAAATCGCATTAAATATGCAAAACAAAATGAATGGAATGCAATTTCCTAATAGGTTAACATCATCATAAGGTATAACAAGTGAAATCACA